>NW_007246505.1:54116-97190 GCF_000164805.1 Carlito syrichta
CTTCCGCCTCAGCCTTCTGAGTAGCCGGAATTACAGGCGCGCACTACCACGCCCAGCTGATTTTTTGATTTCTTGTAGAGGTGAGGTCCCACCTACCCAGGCGGGTCTCGAACCCGTGAGCTCAGGCAATCCACTCACCTCAGCTAGTTTAATTTTTTTAACAAAGAAGTAAAACAATTCACCTTGGAAATTCTATGCATGAGATTCTCTGGTTTTCTAAAAATGGTAAAATACTAATGAATGACATAACTTAAAATATCAATTGCACCAAAAGAGATTGAGCTGCATGTGGATTTCTCTGCTTCCCCCCCACCCGCGCATCTCTGACAATCTTTCTGAGGAAAGTGTGTGTATTTTCTGAATATCTCCCACCCACCATCTTGATGATTGGCACCACAAGATGTCTGATTTCTGCAGCACAGAAAGCAAGGATTTTGAAACAGCAACATAAATGTTTGTATATTATGGTGACAGTGTTTGCAGCATCCATGCTGATCACATTAAAGCAATTTAAGCCCTGTTCGTGGTTACCATGAAAATGCATGACACTGTCGACTGTGAGTCTTTTCTATAAACCAATGTCTTTGTCACTTCCGAGTTTCTCCTTTTAAAGGAAAGGAATCTATTAAAGAATTAACTTAGCACTCATATCACCAAACACAACTTACTTCCCATGCCCCTATAAAAAAAGGACATATTCCAGTATACAGTTTTCCCTAATGGAGACTTGTGAGCTCATAAACCATGGTGGTTTCCAAGCCTCTCCTTAAGGCTTTTGAGCTTTCACAGCCAGAATCCCTCAGTGCACCAACGGTGGCACCGTGCCACGGGTACTAGCCACGGGTACTGGCCACAGGTACCAGCATGGGTGGAGAGGCCTCCTTGCACGTCTGCGCTGCAGCTGGGCTCTCGGCTCGGGATTTTAAGGCACTTTTGCCTTAACAACCAGACGGTGCCCGGGAACCTCTGCTACTCTCGCAAAAACGTATGTGGCTATGATCCAGGCACACACTCCTGGCAACTCCATCCTCAGGGCTCTGGGTCTGCAACAACTAGACACCTGACTAGGAGGAAAACAAGGCCAAGCAAAGGAACACTAGCCACGCTGTCTGACCAGGATCCCTCGCGCGAGGCACCCAGCCTATGGATAAGACAGAGCAACCCCCAGGAACAGAGGACGGACGCGCACAGATCACGTGGAACTGAACATGCAACCAGAGGAACCCCCAGGGCCAGAGGAGACCAACACGTGGGGCTCACGTGGGACGAAACATGCTCCCCACAGACAGCCTGTGCTCTTCTTCAATACACTGCATGTTTTTACCCTTACTTTCCAAATTCTCATAGCACATTTTACCCTTTCTGCATTCTCTGGGTCCTCCTGTACCTACTTTCAGGGCTGTCTGAGGTAACGGGCCTTTGTGAGGTTCCGGTGAGACCTCAGGCAGGCTGGGTGCATGGGTGGGGTTGACATTTGCAAGTGAGTGAGGCTGACACCCTGGGTTCAGGGGGTGGGAGTGGGTGACACTCGGCTTGGTGGGGGATGGGGGATTGACACCCTGGACCCAGTGGGTGGGGGCACTGACACTCTGGGCTCAGTGAGTCGGGGGCTGGCAACCTGGGCTCAGTGGGTTGGGGGGGCTGGCACCCCGGGCTTGGTAGGGAGAGGGGCTGACACCCTGGACTCAGTGAGCAGGGGTTGGCACGCTGGGCTCAGTGGGTGCAAGTGGCTGAAACCCTGAAGTCAGTGAATGGAGGGCTGACACCCTGAGCTCAGTGGGTTGGGAGTACTGACGCCCTGGGCTCTGGGTGGTGGGAGGCTGACACTGTACTCAGTGTGGTGGTGATGTCCCGGGCACAGGGAGTGGGTGACACTCAGCTTGGTGGGGGATGGGGGAGTGACACCCTGGACTCAGTGGGTGGGGAGGGTTAACACTCTGGGCTCAGTGCGGGGAGATGACACCCTCGGCTCAGCGGGGGGGGCTAACCCCCTGGGCTTGGTGGGTATGTGGGGACTGACAGCCTGGGCTCAGTGAGTGGTGGAGGCTGATGCTCCGGGCTCGGTGGGTGAGGGAGCTGACACCCCGGGCCAGTGGTGGGGGGCTGCCCTGCCCCCATCCCGCAGCTCCATGTCCTACTTTCCTCAAACCCTCCCTGCCACACACAACCCCGAGGAAACTGCAATTCCTGCTACACAACTCAGCGGCCATGAGGTGGGTGAACATGGGGTGAGGGAAGCAGGAGGAGAGTGCACCGGGACAGGACACCCTCCAAGGCCTGGGATGAAGAATTCCAAACAGACAGCAGCCCGGTGGCCATCCGTGTCTCCCACACTCTCGCACCTGCCCTCCTGACACTGCGACTGCTCCTGCCTTGTTCAGCGTGGGTGGAGGACGCCACCAGGGCATCTTCTTTGGCTTCCTGCTCCGTCTCTCTTCCACCTTCTGAGGGTGTCCTTCCTCTACTCGGCAGTTCTCGATGAGACTGCAACAGGGACACTGGCATTGCCTGGAGACATGAGACTTTCCAACTTCAGACTGGGGAGGCCCTTGACCTCTCCCGGGGGAGGCCAGCAGTGCCCTGCACCCCCCATGCACAGGACAGCTCACCAGGGAGAGTGTGGCCCCAGGGTGAGCTGTGCTGGCTGTAGTCTAGCTTATGTTCTTCCATGTGCTCTCGGTTCAACCAACGGCCCCAGATCCAGTGGGTCCCAGCTACTCCTTCCCAAACGCACAGGACTGGAGCCCGAGAGGGTCTGGGCAGAGGGCGCCTGTCTCTGTATTCATGCTGGCTTTGAGCTGGGGCAGGAAGCACGGCCGCTGGCAGCTCCATCTCCTCACATGCAGCGTGGGTCGAGGAAACCCCCTTGCGCCCCTCGGGACAGTGTTCCACACACCACACGCAAGCACTCGCTCTTTCTCGGCATCCCCCTTCCAGATTCTTCCTCCTCTAACCACTCACTCGAGAGATGTCTGACCACCGTCCCCCTCAGCAGGCACAGGCTTCCTGGAGAAGCCCTTGGCCACCCATACTCGGTCCCAGTCCTAGGTGTGCCTGCCCAGAGGGTCACCAGGTCAGCAGGGCCACAGGCAGCACCAACCCCCAGGCCTTGCCCTATTATCTTTGGCCATTTTGGCATTTTCTCTTCACGATGCGACTTCACAACACGGGCTCTGCCTCCAGATCACGGCCTCCACCTCCAAACCCTTCCCAGCCTGGGGAGGCAGTCCCTGGGCCACAGTGAAGTTCGTGGCCCTGTTCCCAAAGAAATGCATCGCCACACAGCATTCCTCCCCATCTGTTGGCTCACGGGCAGCGAGGAGCTCCCGTGGGGGGAAATATTTAAATTATTTACTGAACAGACACCAGATTTGACATGGCATAAAAGGTGACAGAGAAGGCCTGGAAAATCTCCATCCTGGAAATAAAGTCATGCAGAAACAAGGCCACAAGCCCAGGGCAGCCACGGAGGAACCGGACTTGGCTTTCTACAGGTCAGGACAACATCCCAGAGGAGGCGAAATCCTACCCACCTGCCCCCTCCATCCCCATGCACTTTACTCCTGCCATCCCGCGTGTTAAGCTAGAGAATGCAGCAGCGGTGAAGAATCTACTGAGTCACTTAATCAGCGTCCTGGCCCAAGCCCCACCTGGCCACATGTACGCATGTGCTGCTCTTGCACAGCCTGGGGCCCAAGCATTGGCTCCAGCTGCTCTGGGGCATCTCCATTCTTCTTGTGAGTGTCCCTGAAACTGCATGATTCACTGAAAACAATCTGCACGCCTTTCTCTTGGTTCCTAGGCCCAGCCAGAAAGCCGAGGCGGGCAGAGGAGGGTTCTGCCTCGCCGACACTGGGAGCTGCAACATTCCACATGGTCTCAAACCAGCGGCCCCGCAGGAGTCTCCTGGGCAGCTTCCCCCCTCTGGGAGGAGTCCTTGACAGGTGCTCTGAGCATGAGCTGGCCAGAGGTGAAGGGCAGGGAAACGGACACAGCCTGAAACATCAGGGTCTCGGTTTCCCAGGCCGGCAGGAACCATTCAGGTTTGGGGGAGCGGAGTGAGGATGGGACGTGACGACCACGTCACCGCCTGGCCAACAAAGCCCAGCACAAGTAGCCTCTCCTTGATCTGGAAGGTTTCGGGCACTTGAAATGCTTGGCCCCATCTGCCCACTTGTATCATCAGCATAGCCTGCAGGCATGTGGGTTTGAGGCTCCCCCTCTCAGTGTCTCAGCTCCAGGGGAAGGAGCAACTCGGAGGCACCCCACCGGCAGCCCAGGGAAAAGCAGCCAAGGCCACTTGGACACAGACACTGTCAACTCCAGGGCTCAGCCAGGAGAAGGAACAGAGCGGTCAGGGCAGGGAGGGAGAGGCGTGGTAAACACTCCTCTGAATGGCAAGGCAATGGCTCCCTCTGCCCAAGGGACACTGAGTGTAGCCTGCACCACCAGCACCTGGAAAGCCAAGGAGGAAGGAACATGAGAGGTGTTCCTGGTCTTCCAACCCTGGGGCAGTGGAGGAACCGCCACATCACAGCTCCAGAGCAAGGTGAAGGGCATTCAAGTCACACGGGGATGAGCCCAACACAAAAGGGACAAAAGACATGAGCAGGCCCTTTCCCCAAAACGTCCACATGGCCACCGGGACATGGAAAGACACTCAGTGGTGTTCATCATCAGGGAGCACACATCACATCCACAATGAGACACTACCTCACACCCACTAGCACGGCCCCAAAAACACAAAATAATGAGCGTCGTTGAGGACATGGAGAAATTGGAGCGCTCAGGCACTGCCGGTGGGATACGGCCCAGCCGCTGTGAAAAACAGTATGGCAGGTCCTCAAGAAATTAAACAGAGAGCCAGGCGTTGGAAGCAACCTGAGCGCCCATCAGCAGACGAGAGGGGAAGCCAGATGGGGTTCCTTCGCACTGTGGAGAATTGTTCAGCCTTAAAAAGGAAGAAATTCCTGTCGCACGCTACAGCAGGGTGAACTTGAGGACACCATGCGCAGGAACGCATGCCTCCACTCATATACAGTCTCCAGACGAATCAGAGCCACAAAACCGGAAAAAGATCGGTGGTCGCACAACAGTATGGGTGTAACAGAACTAGGTGCTCGGAGGGGGTTAAGATGCTAGACTTTAGGCTCTGTATTCTTTAACACAATTTAAAAAATCATGTAAGCTACAAGAACACCACAGAAGGAGAGAGCAGAAAACCCACGCAGAACACTGCACGCAGATATGTGCCCTGGCGGACTCTCTTCCCTGCAGGATGCTGCAGATTTTCTTCCCCTCCTAACTGCCCACGGCCCCACATACATGGCACCACAGAGCGGCATTTTCAGGAGCTCTGGTCGTTGGCAAGAATGACGTTGCCTGTGTATGTTCTGTTTGGGGCATCCTCCCTGCACCTCGCCCTGGCATCACCACCTGCACCCTTTGTAACATCCTTAACAACACACAGGGAAGCGTGTCTCCCTGAGTTCGATGGGCCGTTTCCCACAGAGTGAACCTGAGGAGATGGTCGTGGAACCCGTGCTCACAGCCGGGTGGCCAGAACCCCAGGCAGAAAAACCTGGGGTTCGCCATGGGCACTGGAACAGGGGTGTGGGGGGAGGGAGCAGCCCTGGGTCCCAGGCCCTCAGCTTGCGAGCTCCGATGGCACTTCCGGGCAGTTCACTCGCTGGCGTCCGCTGCAGAACCACCGGCTGGATGTGGGGACGGCACACGCGTGGCATCAGAGCGTGCTGGGGAAGAACGGCAGGAGAAGCTGGCCCTTTTCTACACACTGTCCATCCTTGTGCACAACAAAGGGGTGAGAATAAATGGCCTCGGGTGCCCTGGATGGCACGAGAGCGACACACTGTCTATGCTCTAATTCAAGTAGCCAGACAATCCGATACATAGGCAAAACTGCAGACTCTGAATAAAATGGACTGATACGACTCGTACATGCAGACAGAGGAAGGGGGCATGCGTCGCCTCGCCGTTTCCTGGAACATACTTTCTTCCAATCACCTGGTAACCGGCATGTGGCACGGTGGGCCTCCTTCTGTGCGCTTCTCCGCAAGTTCTTCGGACAGCGAGGCTCTACCCATCTCAACAGCACAGGCAGCCGGGCAGGGGCACAGTCTGGTCCAGAGGCCCCGTGGACACACTCCTGCTTCCCGTCTTGTCTTGCTATCGCAGACAAGGCTGCACTAATGCCCTCGCTCACACGGGAGCACGCCGTGGAGCACTTTCCCAAGAGCGAGGACAAGGGCCATCGATCCCAGTGTCATGCATCGCAGGGCTTTCTTCTCAGCAGTACGTGGTGCGGCTTCACCCAGCAGTGTGTGACGCATGGGAACCACCTCTCCCTCAGCAGACAGCCCGAGCTGGGCTAGTGGGGAGGCCCCGGCTCTGGCTGGGGAACAGGAAGGCCCCATCCTTTCCTACCGTGTCTTGCCCTCTGGGAGAGTGCTGGCAGGTGTCAGCTGTCAACCCGTGTGCCAGCAACCTAACTGCCCTCCCCTCCCCCGTGGGGCAACGATACGGCAAGGGTAAGACACACTGTTGGGCCTCCCGGCCCCCAATAAACCCAGAACACCCGGGGGGGGGGAAAAAGACACACTGTCCCCCAGAAATCCCTGCAGGGGCACCTGGGCCAAACAGCAGGGACTACGGGGAGCCCACGGCCTTGGGGGGACATCCTTCTCCGTGTGTGGCTGGGTGTCCTTGTTCAGCCCCTGAGGAGAACCGGTGGCTTCCCAGGTCCTCTCCAGCTGTCTCCAGCAGGTGTCTCCCTGATGCACCACGGCTTTCATGTTCTGTGTTCTCCAAGTGTTGACATTTGGGCCCTGCTTCTGGGGTCTGCGAGTATGAAAACTGCTCCTTCACGCCTCATCTATGTCTTCCTACGCCGGATGGAAACAAACCCTAGGCGCCCTTCAAACAGGGCCTCGCGCCCAGGGAACCCCTACACACTCCGGCCTGGCCAGTCTCAGTGTCCGGCTTGTTTGATTCTTCATTCCTGCTAAAACCCACACAGCCTGTCCAGCCCCTTTGGGTGTGTGTGCGTGTGTTTGTGTGAAATCCCTAGATCATGTCTCTGGAGTGGAGACATAGAAGAAAACAAGCAGATTCAACATACAGCGAGCTGAGGTCACGCAGTATCTTACGTTTTCCCAAGTAGGAAATCTTAAAACAAACACAGACCTGAACCCCGGCGCTGGGCAGGCATTGGTGATGTCGAGGAGGCCCGAGAGTTAATCCCCGGATCTGTGGTGACCATGAAAACCCACAGCAAATGTTATTTCTGAGCTAAGGCAGGATCAGCGCCTCTGAGGGTCAGGATCGCACATGTGTGTGGCCTGTTCCACGCACATGTGTGGTGGCCCAGCCAGCTCACTAGGGCCCTCTCAAACAGGCCTTGGACTGGAGCCGGGGGGCGCAAGCCATGCCGTCGGTGCAGAGAAGCCCAGTAATCCCGACACTCACGGGACCCTCTGCCCTGCCCTTTTCTCCTTGTAAAGAAAAACACTTAATTTTACAGGTCTTCAGACAGTTCCCACTTTGGCTGAGAAAAAGCAGGAGGCTTCCGCTACCCTTCCATCAAGGAGCCTCCTAGCCAAGGACGGTGCCGGCTTAGGGGGCCAGGAGCGTGCGGTACCTGCAGCCAGACCCGGGCTCTTCACGTGCACATCTGTCTCCTTCCTGCTGAATTCCCTTCATTGCACACCTCCGGGCTGGTCCATCATTACCTTTCAACAAGAGAAGAGGAGCTTCCTGACGGCTCCTCCACACGACGTCGTCTCTGCCCACCCCGCACTGCGGACACTGAGCAATGGTGGCCACTGAGATCACATTCACTTCTTGGAAAAGAGAAAATTCCGGCAGGAGTTGCCCATCGAGATGAATTCACAGCGAAGGAGAGAGCAGCACGAAGCCAGCCTCCTGGCATGACGACAAAGCACACCAGCAAAACGCAGCCCGCTGGGCTCACTTCACCCACCCCCTCCTCCACGGGGGCCGCGCGTCCCCGCGATGGCCCCACACCCCGCACTCTCACTCCGCAGGGCTCCAGCTTGTCTAACCTATGGACGGGCTTGGCAATGCTGGGCTCATTATTTACAACGTGGTCTGAACAGAGGCCGGATTGTTCGGGGCCGGCGTCTGGGTCAGGGTGGGTTTGCCATCCGTTAACAGTGCCGGGAGTGCGCGGGACCAGAAGAACCATGTACACCGGCCAGGGAAACCCTGGTGGAATTCCAGAAAGGGCCTTTGTGAGTTTTCAAGAAGGCCCATGGTGGGGACTTGCTTCTGGATCCCTGAGGAAGCAATAGCAACGGGATGTCAAGAACACCCACTCCAGAAACCCAACTAGCCCCGCCTCTGAACTCCGGGCAGCCTTCTACAAGCTTCCACTGTGCCCACCCCCTCTGCACCACTTGTATGAACTCAGAGGTCCTCAGAAAGTTCTCCCTTAACCCACACGTCCCACAGCGACCCTGCCGTTCTCAGGAGGGAGTGTCCATGGCCATGAACGCAAGGCTCCCAGGCCAGAGTTCCGAGATGGCTCTCGGACACCAAAACAAGCAAAATCTACTACGAAGATATGAGGGTGGCAGAAGGTGAGAGTAGAGGGCCTGTGCGGTGTGGTGGCGCTGAACAACAGTCCTAAACTGCGCCACTAAAAGAAAAGAAATTGCAAAATCAGGTGTGCTGTCAAGAAAAAAAGTTCGAGGGAAAAACCCAAGTGAAGAAGCCTTGGCACCTCTGGGGACAACAGCCTGCCCTGTTACCGTCCAAAAACAGAAACCCTCTTGACCACTTGCGTGATGCCATGCCAGCCTTTGCTGACCCTGGTGTACACTCCTCGAACGGACAGCAGCCGTGGCCCATGCCAGAGGGCCCAGGCAGGACAGCACCATCCCAGAATCTGTCGTCTCAGTGATCGCCACCACCACCACCAAGCCATGACTTCAGGACAAAGTAGAAAAGCCACAAGTGATCGCTCTAAGCAGGACAGCTGCCAAGCGCCAAATGGGAAGAGTCCATGAGATTCTAGAAGTTAACTTCAGGCACCCGAAGTTTAAGACTCCTTCCTGCAGTCACTGGTAAGACATCACCATCTGCACCCACTCTTCCCTGTCAGGTAAAGTGACAGGTTCCCACCTCCGGGTGATCGGAATGAAGGTATGAGGACATTGGACCCCCAGGAGAAGGAGAGGGTGCCATGAACTTCACACGCTTGCAGGTCACAGAATTTAACACATCAAACAAGTCAATGGAACTCACCCCGGGCTCTGGTTTCCACGGCTTAAACGAACTCCCAGGGCGCCGCTTCCCACCACATGGCCGTGACGGTTGGTGACATCCGCCAAGTGCCCCCCAGGTGCTAGCCACCAGCAGGGGCTCAGAATTAAGCCTGCTCCCTGCCTGCTTGGGAAACAGGGCACAGGAAAGTGCTACTGGATCTCTGGCATCATCGGTGAATATGAGCGACTTAATCCCAGGGATTGTGAAGTCAGCTTGCGTAATGGGTTCAGGGAAAGGTCCCTGGTTACACAGGTTGTGTTTCGAGAAGGAACTCCAAAACTACCCTTTCCCCGCATAAACAACACGCATGACGTGCTTAAGCGGCCTGTGGCTCCCAACACGCATGCGACAGGTGGTCAGTGTGTGTGGAATGACCTTTCTCCAATGAGCAGTGACTATGAGGCAGCAGTTTCCCTGTCAGAACAAAGAAGCCACCGGCATTTTCACCCACAGTACAAGTTATCACGCAGCCGGAAAACAACATGCTGCGGACGGTTGGAACACATGGGCCAAAAAGGTGCCGGAAGGAGAACAGCAGATGCTCTCAAGTAAGTCGAGCACAGCCGGCCAAGGCGCAGTCCTGGCTCCCCATGCCCGACAGGTGCGGAGTGAGTGACAGCATCTCCACCAGCCCTCAGACCCACGGTGGAAATGCTGCTCTCAGCTGTGTCGGGGTGTTCCACAGCCAGTGACAGCCTTTGGCCACCAGCCGCCCAGAAACCCAGGGTCTTGGGGGGAATCCCCTGCAAACGGAAGCTGTTTCAAGGATGCCAGAAATCGGAAGGGACCCCATGCAGGGCAGAAGCGCCCGGTGGCCTCTCAACGTGGATGAGGTCGCTGGCCGCTGGGCTTGTCTCAACCCACAGCAACACAGAGCACCACGGAGGGGCTCTCCACACACGCGCGCTGCCACACGCGGCCCTCGGAGCCGCTCTCTGCTGTGCCTGTGGCCACTCCCAAGGCCTGTGGCTCACTCTTCCTCTTCGTGGTAAGCAGCCCCACCTCTAGCCGGCTGCTCCAGGCAAACACCAGCATCCTCTGGCTTCTCTTTCCCCAACTCCCTGCAGCTGTGGTTGGGCACCCCAACTGCGTCCTCTGATCTCCTCCAGCCCTGTCCTCTCAGCAGCCACAGGCATGGGCACCCTTGCTGCGGGTCTGCTGTGGCCTGCCTGGCCCTACCTCTGTGCTCCACCCCAGCCACATGTCCACACACAGCCAGAGGCCCCTTCGGGAGACATGTTGGATCATGTGCTTTCGTTGCTCGAGACCCTCCAGGAATCCTCCCAGCACCTCAATCCAGCTCCAAGCCCTCCCCTCGTTCTCTGCAGTCTCACCACCTGCCAGGCAGCCACTCAGGCCCCCTGACTGGCCAGAGCTAACGTGCACCCCTTGGCCTCGAGCTGCCCCACCCCTGAGGAAGCCAATTCTTGGCCAAGCCTCTGCCACCTGCTGAGGCTCCTACCCCCACCCCCCCACATGCATGCTCAGGGCCCCCCAAACCCAGTGTCCAATATCCCTCCCAGCTTCTCCTTGGTGCCCCCAACCCCCGAGAATTGGTGGATTCCAAATATTTCCAGGGAGATGACACGACAACCCATAGAGGGTCTAACAACGAGGTCCAGAGCGAGAGGGGCCCCATTTGCCACCCACCCACTTTGGGTTCAAACAGAAAAGCCCAAAACAGGCAGCTGGGGAGAAGCCAACCCCACCACACGGATTCACACGGTCGCATGGACACGGTCTCGCATCTCCCACAGGCGGGATGGAAAGAAGTGCATTTTAACTGGCCATCCGTGCTTTTCAGCCACTCTGCGCATTTTTGAAGGAGATACAGAGCGCCCAGCAGGCACCCAGGCGCGAGACTCTGTCTCCTTCTAGAAACTCCCCTCCTTCCACTGTGGGCCTCAAGCAGGCAGGACAGCATCTGCCAGTTCATCTGCCCGAGAAGCAGTGCGGGTAAGGGGCTGGTGTCTATCCCCAACCCCACCTCTGAGACAGGGTTGGGAGGAGGGCAGCGTGGAGGGAGGGGCAGAAGTGGGTGCCCACCCCAGGTCCACGCAGGACAGTGTCTGACGCACTCCTGGTGGCTCCTCAGACCAGCAGCAGCGGGTGGCCACAGCTACAGCCTCGGGATGTGAGACAGCACCTCCACCCGCGAAGGGGTTCGGCTTGCTGACCCAGGCCCTGACAGCTCCCACCCTCATCTCCGGCCCCCTCACCTCTGACCTCTGCTCCTCCAGGCTCCAGCGCCAGGGCAGCACTCCTCTGTCTGCCGGCGCCAGGGGGCCTCTGGACCCTGCGGTCACCAGGCCACCTCGGCCACTTCTCCAAGGCAGGCCCCGTCTGGTATCCAAGGGAACGGGAGGAAAGTCAGGGCTGGTTTAAAGACCACGATTAAGATGTACTCAAGTGAAAGCAAAAGAAAACAGAGGCCCGGCTAGTTGTCGGCAGGAGGGGCAGAGGTGGGGGAAGGGGAGTATGGGTGTCTCCAGCTTTTGTTCACAGCCTTTCCAGACAATCTTAAAATTATCAGGTGGAGAGCGGGAGCCTCTCTCCGCCCGCGATGCAATTTAGGAAGCATTTCCTTTTCTCTGGGGCCAGAGCGGTGATCACATGAGCCTCTGCTTTCCTAAACTCCGTGTTTGTTTTTGTAGTTTCTGCCAAACTAATCAGTTCAGCTTGGGGCAACTTTAAAGAATCAGGACTCGCTCAAACAGCCTCCAAGTTTGACTCTGTTCCAAGAAATTGGACCAACATTTGTATAGGTTTCACATGCCTGGCGATCAAATCCTCTAATTACGCAAATCTGTGTCACAGAACTGCAAATTAGTGACTTCTGAGACAGAGATCCTATTCTTTGATGTGTTCAGCTAAGGAGGCAGAAACACTAGGCTTTTCTTGCAACAGCAGGAGTTTGCGTCCCCTGATACCTTCATCTGGAACGAAACACTACACCCCACACGGCTCCCTCTCCACCACAGCAAGGATTCATGGCCAGTCCTCTGCTCCAGCCCTCACACCACCTGGGCCCCGGGAAAGGCCAGGACCCCTCGACTGGATGGAGCCATGGGGAACGGGCTGTGCCCCTGGCCAGCACTGTGGGACCCTCTTGGCGACTCCCTGACGTGTCAGCCCAGGGCAAGGACTGCCACCGTCGGAACCACAGAAGCCTCAGCCTTGTGGCCAGCTGCTGACCTCACCCCAGGCCCCTCCAGATCCGCCCTGCCCCAGCAGGGCCCTGCTTTCCCCAGGCCCAGACAAGGTCGGAAGTCTGTGCATGTGTCTGCATCTATGAGCACATGTATGTGGATGTGTGTGTTGTGTGTGTGTGTGTCTGTGTATCTCTGTAATTGTGTGTCTGTGTGTGTGACCGTGTCTGTATGTGCCTCTAAGAGTGTATGGTGTTTCTGTAAATATGTGTCTGTGTCTCTGTGCCCAACTGTCTCTGTGTGTATCTGTGTGTGTGACTGTCTCTGTGTGTCTCTAAGAGCGTATCTGTGTGTATCTGTGTGTAATTGTGTGTCTCTGTAAGTGTACCCGAGTGTGTCTCTGTGTAATGTGTGTGTGAGCGTCGGCATGTGCACACCTGTGTGTGCGAAGGAGGAGAGGCAGCAGGAACAGCAGAGCAGATCTAAACCACAGAGCTTTCCTTGTGATCTTTTCTCTTTCTACTTAAAAATGAACATAAATGTGGCGTCCTCCATTACATGCCCATGTTCGCTTGGTTTTTAAAATACTCCTTACACACTTAGAGTTTAAAAAGCTCGTGTCTAAGAAGATGGATGTGCTTCTTCTGCTTGGTTCTAGGTCTCCCCTCACGATGTGAGCAAAGCTGGGCTTCCACAGCCAGGTGGCCACGAGGAGGTGCCACGAAGTCCAGACCCTCCGGTGGAAGTCCTGACCCTCCCTTGGGGAGTCGACCCCCCCCCGTGGGAGTGTGCACATGTGGCACTAAAAGAAAACCAGTCTGTGCTGGTCAGAGTGCCAACACCACAGAGAGAAGACCCAGGAGAGACGGTTTCAGATTAAAGAGTCTAAAGACTGCTAACGGCCGGATCCATGGCTCATCCAGGTTTGGGGAGAAAAAAGGCATAAAAACCTTCTGGAGAGAACAAGAGACGGTGGTGGTGGGGTGCCAGGTAATCCCTGGGCAGTATCGCATGCCTCGAGCAGGAACAGCATGGCCGAGATGTGAAGAGTGACTATTCTTAGGAGACGGAGGCTCACGTATTGGGGGGGAGAACCGTCTCGATGTGAACAAGTTATTTCCGAACTGCTCAGCCACACGTTTTTATAAAATGTGCGTGTCGGGTCACAGAGGATAAGAGCAAGAAACGCCGCACAGCCCTAAAGACGCCTGGGATGCTGTGCTGGAGTCTACCTTTCAGTTTTTTAAATATTTGAAACTTCCACAATCACAAGATGGGGTTAGTAGAAAGGCCCCCATTCCCGGGCGACAATGGCCAGCAGCGACAATGACCTACCTGAGCGGGGGCCTCAAGGGCAAGGAGCATCTCGTTCTCCCACGTCTCTGGAATGTGGCGTCCTGTGGCACCTCACAGGTGGCGGCTGCTCTCGGCCACCCACATTGCCCACGCTCCCAAGCAGGACCCTGAGAAGCCGGGCCTCTCGCCAGGAGCGCTGAGTTAAAGCAGCACCCGCTGATGCCTGCTGGAGACATCCTCTGCCTCTCTCTCTCTGCCTCACAGCTCCCAGGTCACGGCATGACCCATCATCCTCCCAGGGGTACTGTCGTGGCATCTTCCAGACACCCACATGCTCAGGACCCCAAGAGAGTGACGGAGGGGCAGTGGGTCCTGGTACCCGGGGTTCCCACCCGCTGTGCTGCGTGCTCGGGGCTGTGCCCCCCTGAGCATGGCTTCTGGGGATGGCCGCCTCAGCCTCCCCTGGGAACTCATATGCCCACCGAGGCGGGCACCAAAGCCACGTATCAGGGGCTATGTGCAGGGCACCGTCTGCGGGATGCAGAGTGTTCCGGAAGTCAGCTTCTCAACAGCAAGACGCCCACAGGAAGAGAAGGGAGGGAAAAAGATCTCCAAACCATCCCCCAAATGCAGCTGGAAACAGGACGACAGGCACCCAAACCCCAGGGTTCCCGTGTGCACCAAACACAATTGCAGCGGCACATCTGGGAGTGCTGGGTCTCCCCGGCCCGGGCAGCCATCCTCGGGCCTGGCGTGGGAGGCCCCAGTCTCCGCGATGAGAAACAGGGCACGGGGGTGGGACTCAGCTCCCAACAGGCGGGATGCAGAATCCATCATCCGCTCCAGCTCTGGACCTGGCCCATGTGTTTGCAATTAGGGAGGAGCCGCCCGGCGGAGGGGTGGGGGAGGACGGTGAGGCCCCGCCAGCCCTGTTTTCCTCTCTGCCAAAACAAAGCCCCCCTTAATCCAGCGAACAGTGCCGCTCACAGGGCACCCCCAGCGCCTGGCCTCAAGGAAATGAGAGGAAGGGGGGTCGGGCTCGGGTCATGTTCCCAAGTCAGACCGGCCATGAGCCCGGGGACCTCAATGTTGTGGCCACAAGGAAGCCGGTGACAAACAACATGTGTCTTTCAGACACAGGACCAAGAAGAAAATGCACACATCTGTTTCCACCACTGGCAACGAGTCTGTAATACGTAGAAGCCCTTCAACGGGGTGCCCCTCCCCAAGGCGGAAGAAGGCCCTGGATTACCAGAGAGGGCTGGGGACTCAATAAATTGAAGACCCTGCTGGGGTTATGCCCCCTCGGGAGCAGACGCTCTCTGGAAGGGCTGAGGGGTCACCAGGCAGGCTCCATGCCTGTTTAACACGCCTCTGACTCCCAGAGGTGAGAACACAAAACACGGCAAAGCATGTGTGAAGCCACCTTGAGGTCTTGCGCTTGGGACGGCCGGGCAGCGGCCACAACTGCCGCCTCAGGAAGGCGTGTGTGCAGGATGCCCCTGCCTGAGTGAGCTCCAGACAGGGGGGAGACGGCAACGGGTGGGGATCTCCACTCTAGGATCGAGGATGGGAATGGGGCACCACCCGACGTCATGTCTTCACAAGTCGCAGGACTCTTGAATCAGCTCTGGTTTCACCACAGAGAAAGGAGCACCTCGGGCCGGAAAGTGAGTCGCTCTTTCTGCTGGATCATGGGGGTGGGGGATAGACCTGGGTGGGGTCGGGGGAGAAGCCTCATCCGGCAAAGCCACAGAGGAAGTCTCAGACCTCTGTTTCCACAAACTGCTGTTGGGGCAAACACTGATGTTTTAGCAAGGAAAATAAAACGTCCTTTTGCTAGTGAAAAACCAGTGAGAAGTTTCACTGCTGGCTCACATCAGCCTCAAGCAGCAGGAGCCTGGTCCCTTTCCTTATGGCTCCTGGGATTCTTTCAGGGCTGGGGGAGGGGGCGGCTGTGCCCCACCGCGACTTGGGCAGGGAATGCCCACGTCTATTCGTAGCCTGTGGTTTTGCGGTTACCAGCCCAGGCTCCCTGGTTTTGACACCGGGCAAGCCACGGCTACCCAGGACCTTCCCAAGAAGCGCGGCTGCCCAAGTTTCGGTTTTCTCTTCTGTAAAATGGGAGACGATCCCTTCCCATCCTGAGGACTCGCTGCATAGAGGGCAGCCCACATTCCTTTTATGCCCGTGTGTGTCTCCACACACACCCCAGACCCTGCTCCTTACACGGTGGTATTTTTCACCTTACAATCTTACCTCTTTATGATTGTTATAACCAAATTGATCCTTTAAAAAAAAGAGAGAGAGACAAAACATCATGGTTAAATTACAGGATCATGCCACTGTGCCGGGGTAACTTGCTAGGTAGAAATCAGCGGTTAACACTTGGGTTCAATAAACGCTCTTTTGCAAATACGAGCCATCAGCAATTATGTGCTTATATAATAGGGTAACAGTTGGAGAAGGGGGCCTATGTTGTTTTTTGTTTTTTAAATTTTGTCCTGATTATTAAAATGCAAGTCGGCTTTTACAGAAAAGTTGGAAAGTACTAGAAAGCAGATTAAAGGAACACGATCACCACCCAAACTTTCACCAGACGTAAGAGGGGGCATTTCCCCCTGACTTTCCAGACTAGATATACTCTATGTTGCACTTTTTGTGGCAAGCTCAGAGTCATTTCGTAAGTTGACTTTTTTATTACTATATGAGGGGGTAACCGAAAAAACCCAGAATTTGTTTATAAAAAATCATGTGTTTATTCTTACATGTTTAAACTTCATTCCCCTTCAAGCAACTCTATGTTTGATGCCAGACACCTATCGAGACACTTTTTCTACTGCTCAAAGCAGTTTTTGAACTCATCCATTTTGATGCCATTTAGTATTTTGGCCATTTTTGTTTCGCCTCCTCCACGTCGGCAAAACATTTCCTTCGGTGGACTTTTTTCATCCGGACGGACAGAAGTCACTAGGGGTGAGGTCGGTAGAATAGAAAGGGCAGGACACGGGGTCATGCCGTTTGGGGCCAAAAATGGCTGAGCACTCACAAAACGGGCAAGCACGTTGCGAGAACCTCCAAAAAAAACTCACAGAAGCCAAACGCAGCCTCTCACAACAATGTGAGCTGGTCCACGGATGCCAACGGATTCCTAGAACACCTACCCAGCAGGGGAGGCCTGTGCTACAAGGGGCCCGCCCTCCGAAAGACAATCCTGGGTTTTTTGGGGGGGGTTCTTCCCCTCATGTTAGTGGTCGTAATCGTAAGTCATGTTCCCTCCCAGATTCCATGAGGAAGGGAGTCATCACACGTGATCAAACATATCCCAAGAGGCCCAAACATGCCTGGTCCAGGAGCAGCTCTCCGTGTGTTTCAGCTGAACAGAAGAACAATATACTGTAAGAATGTTCCCATGCCATTATAGATGAGTATTCTATTATAAAAGTCTTGCTACACCATTAATTACTTTTTGGAAATGTGACTTTCTGCGTACCTCACCAGATTTCCTGAAGTATCCCCTGAAACTCAACACTCATTTCTGTCAACTGCACCAGCAAAGCATTGATAAACAGTCCTGTCTGTAAAGCCTCATCTCTCTGCCTAACTACTCAGGACAGATTCCTTGAAGTAAAGAGTCAAAGGTACACCCCGCCCGGAATGTTCTCAACAGGTTGGTTTAATTTATACATCTATCAGCAATGTGTAAGAATGTAATTCTTTCCACTTTGATAGCCAAAAGTGGTCCATGGTTCAACTTAACTTCTATTCCTGGAATCTGAATGATTCCAAGGACTTTTTACATTTCCTTACCACCCATTAGTATTTTTCTTCTGAAAATGTATTTGTCTCCTTTGTCTATTCTCCTACCAGTATTTATCATTTGGGGCAGTACCATATCGTTTTAGCTTTTGCAGCTTCTAAGCATGTTTATTTTATTTTATTTTTTATTTATTTTGAGTCAGAGTTTCATTGTTGCCCAGGCTGTAGTGCAGTGGCACGCTCACAGCCACCACTGCCTCCACCTACTGGGCTCAGGTAATCCTTCTGCCTCAGCCTTCCAAGTAGCTGGAACTATGGGCACACACTACCATGCCTGGCTAATTTTTGTATTTATTGTAGAGACGAGGTCTTGCCAAGTTGCCCAGGCTGGAGCATATTTTAAAACAAAGTAAAGATCCACTTCCGCCACTAATCATACTAAAAATTTTCCTTTTTTTCCCTTGAATTGGAGCCTGTACTTTGTCACCCAAGCAGGAGTGCAGTGACATGCTCACGGCCACCGCAGCTTTGACCTCCCAGGCTCAGGCGATCCTTCCGCCTCAGCTTTCTACATCGCTGGAACTACAGGTGTGCACCCCACGCCCGGCTAATATTTTTTATTTATTGAAGAGACAAGGTCTCACCAAGTTGCCCAGGTTGGTCTCAAACCTCTGGACTCAGGAAATCCTCTCACCTCGGTCTCCCAAAGTGCTGCGATTACAGGCTTGAGCCACCACACCCGGCCTTATACTCAAAAATTTTCACCGGCATTTACCATTTCTTTGTTCTTCCAGATGAACTGTAAAATCGTTTTGTCCAACATCCCTAAAAAGTCCATTGGGATGTGGCTTGAAGTCATTTTAAATGTTTGAAGTCTTTGGGAAAACTGACATTTTTAAAACACTTAGTCTTCCAGAGCATAAGTAAATCACTGTATTTCTAAAAAAATTTTCATTATTAACATGCTTTCATACTGTTTGGTAACGCTTGCAGTTTCCTTCAACAGCACCTGCATATTTTTGATGGTATGGTGGTGTGGTTTATGTGTGTCTGCAACAGAATTTATCTCCGTGACGATGGGTGATGTACAGAAAAGCCTTTTCCAGTATATCTTACTTTAATTTATTAACAAATTCACAAGTTAATTCTAAAAGTTCTCAGTCTTTTCACTTGGGTCGTAAGGTACACAGTCTCGTGGGAACAGCAACTTCGTTCTGTGCAGTCCACTGGATCCCACCTTGTTTCTTTCTCATGTGTTAATACACGGAAAGATCCCAGGGAGGACCTCACGCAGGCCTTTTCACTGGCCTTGACAGTAATGGGCCTGTTCAGGCCGCACCACTGATGTTTGTCTTGAGTTTGGCATTGGTATTGATTCACATTATAAGACGCCATCTTTCGTCACTAGTTTCCTATGGTTTAAATTTAGCAATGGGTGATGAATTTTTTAAAATCTCATCATCTCCTATTTCAAGTGGCTGACTGCAAGCACCAGAACATGAACACAAACGGGAACCAAGAAGTCCATTCTCACATGACCTCGGGGTCTGCTTGAACAGACATTAACTAGCGATCGCGACACTGTCCCACCTCCAGACCCACTGCTCCGCGGGGGCAGTCGCTCCGTGGAGTGCGTCAGAGCAAGACGACAGATTGACACGCCACAGCACGGCCACCGTCTGGGACGCGGCCATCGGTGCCTTCCACAGACAGACCCAGGACTCACAGGTGGCTCATGAAGGGAAACCCTAACGATACACGCCCACAACGAACACTGGAACCCAGTGCACACAAATGGCCCCGTCAGCGGTCATTCTACAGATGGAGAGCCCAGGCCTCTCTCTGAGTCAAAATACCATTGCTGCTCACAGTAATTTCTTCAGGAATCAGGGTCTGTTTCTGGTTTGGATTTCTTTCTTTTTTTTTCTTTTTTTTTTTTTGAGTTGGAGTCTCACTCGGTCACCCAGACTGGAGTGCAGTGGCCGCTCCTGGCCACCGCAGCCTCGACCTGCTGGGCTCCGGCGATCCTTCCGCCTCAGCCTTCCAAGGAGCTGGAACTACAGGCGCGCACTACCATGATTTTTTGATTTATTGTAGAGATGAGGTCTCGCTGCCCAGGTGGGTCTCGAACCCGCGGGCTCAGGCAATCCACTCACCTCAGCCTCCCAAAGCGCGGGATTACAGGCTGAGCCACTGAGCCCGGCTCTGGTTTGGATTTCTTAACGCCAAGTTTTTTAATATACCTCTGTACCTCATTAGAAAGTCCCGATCAATTTTCATTATGACTCATCTCTAATGCAACAGAAATTGTTCTTCAAAGTCTTCCTCTTTCTGTATTTGGGAAGCATACACTGTTGAGTATTTCTTTTCATCCACTGGGCTAACGGCTTAGATCATCAAGCGACAGCTGTGCAGCAAGCTTGACACATAAGTGAGTTTGAGAACACGCCACACTAAAATCCCAGAGCCCAACTGCAGAGGTAGAAAGTGGGCAGAACAGCGGACACATCGAGGAGGCGCCACCAGCCCTGCAGGGTATAGGGGACGGCAGTCATTTATTCAGAGAGAGTAAGCCTCCAGTTTATTTCACAGCCATTGAAAGGCTAAGAAAGCATGCAGTCACTGGTGGAAGCTTGCGTTACAATAGGAAGAAAAAAAAAACAAGTTTCCAAAAAAAGGAGTATGAACCCATTTTAACAAAAATAAGTAAATACATAAAACATGTGTGTGGAGAAGTTTGGGGATGCAGACACAGACTGTCACCAGAAACTACGTCTGGCCGTTGAAACGTGGAAAGGAATTGACAATACCCACTCTGTGAATTACAATTTTTACAAAATGTGTATGATTACTTTTAAAATGTAAGTCTGTTGCTGGTTTGAAGAAAAGAAGTCCCATTCTGGGGTGAGATGGGTCAGTCCCTTCTGGAGAGGATCCGGAATGAGCAAGGACTTTGCGCTGTGTTTTCTCAGAGGCAGCCACATGCACGATGTCCATTCCCCTTTTATTTACTTATTTTTGAGTTGGAGTCTCCCTCGGCCCCCCCAGTGTCGACCTGCTGGGCTCCGGCGACCCTCCCGCCTCAGCCTTCCAAGGAGCTGGAACAGGTGCATGCTACCACGCCCGGCTAATTTTTGATTTATTGTAGAGACAAGGTCTCGCCAAGTTGCCTGGGCTGGTCTTGAACCTGCGGGCTCAAGCAATCCACTCCCCTCGGCCTCCCAAAGTGCTGGGATGACAGGCTGAGCCACCGAGCCCGGCCCATTCCCCTTTTAAAAGGAAGCAAACGGGACAACCCCTTCAGGTCCCCTCCCACTGTGGGAGCTTTTCTGTCCCCTCAATAAATCCTGCTTTCAAAAAAAAAAAGCAGCAGCAGAAAATGCCTGCAGACCTCAGCCGGCACTGCCCAGGAGACAGCACCACCTCCCCTCCCTGTAAAAAGGCCAAACTCACACCAATAATGCCCATGACATGAGAAAGAAATCCAAGCCAGAAAGTCCCAGATGCTTCCCGCCAGGCAGGGCCGGGGACGTTCTGACCACTTTGGACTTGTGTGCTGACCCCTGGTGACCCTGACTGTAAAGTCAACACGAGACTGACCTTGTGGACCTGGGCAAGGAATGGAGAGGACCTACGTGGGTCCCTCAATGCCCCAGACATTGGCGTCAGCCAACACAGGTGTGGGCGAGAGGTTATCCTGCTTTGGATTGACGCCGGTACACTTTTATCACTTTAAAAGTTAAACACAGTAGTTAGCTACCAGATTATTGCTTTAAACATCAATGAGAAGTTAAATAAGAAGCTTCAGTGGCTCTGTTAACGTCCAGGGTCACGAGAAAAGCCGGCTGTGCTCACTCCCCATGGACGCAGCCGTCCATTCTTAGCCATTCACCCCATACGAATCAAGATGTCCTCTTGAGTCAGCGGTCGTCTGATGAAAGTCTGGCATCAGTTGACGTAAACAGGCAGATGGTCTCTGATGGCCTGGGTAGGCCTGGGTCAATGAGGTGAGAGGCCCCAAGAGCAGACCAAGGGTGCCCTGAGGGAGAAGTCACACACAAGGAAGGGAGGTTCCCCTATGCCGACAGTTCCAGCCACCCTTCCACAAAATGTGCCCTTCCACAAGGCCATTAGCCCTTCTATGCCATTAGCCCTTCCATGCCATTAGCCCTTCCTTCCATGTGGCCCGCCCGTCCATGCAGTTAGCTCTTCCACATGGCCCATCTCATGGATCGCACACCTGCCTGGCCAGGACCCTGTAGCCACAAAGTCAATTCCCTCCGATAGCCTATTTATATGTAACACATCTCCCACTGACTTTGTTTCTCTGGTTGAACCCCGGCTGATCCACTGCCTAAATCTCTCCCAAACAGTGGAGAGAAACAGAAACAGAAAAGCAGCCTCCAACCTGGGGAAACTCAGTGCTTCCTGTAGCCCCAAACCCGGTGGAGGAGGATGGCCCCAGGAGGCGGGGAGAAAAACATGGCGGTGTCACCCTGGAGCCCAGATGTTAAGTCAGGACTGAAACGTACAGCAGATGCATGGGCTCAGCATGGGACCTCCTGGACCCTGGCACGTGAGTGGGCTGGGGGACAAAACACCCAGTGCCCTCCTGCAGAGTGGGTGAGGGCCACGGCCTTGGGGCAGCGTGGAGCAGTGGCCATGAAATCCACCCACAACCTAAGTGTCCGCAAGGGAGGGGACCTCAGTCCACTCAGCCTCGCCCCCCAAATGGACCGGGCGCTGCAGACACATCCACACTGGGCTCCAGAGCCCATCCTGCACTGCTGTGAGGCCTCCTCATCCCACACCCCCCAACATGACACAGTGGGTGTGGAGTGTCCACATCATGACTCCTGGCTGTGCCCACGGCCACACGCCCCTCCCAGCAAATGGCGGCCACGTCCTTCCAGACGCTCAGGCCAACCCGTGAGGACACCTCCACTGACTGCACTGCAGTGGACTCCCAACTCCACCACCAGCACCCCCCGAAGGAGCCCTGCCTCCAGGCCCACAGGCAGCCCGCCTTCCCAAGAACATCCCTCGGCGACCCCCACCAGGCCTGGAAAAGCAGCCAGGCCCACGCCACGTGCCTTCCTGGGACCCAGGCTCCAGCCAGCCTCCCCGGTCAGCCCTGCTCGCCCGAGGAGCTCCCCGGGACCCCAACACCAGCAGGGCCGGCCTGGGTGGTTGCTCCAGCACCCCTCGTCCCACACAGTCGAGAGCAGACCCTTGAACCCTGCTGCGAGGGGCAGCTGGATCGCACTTACTTAGTGGGAGGGATTCATGCCAGCTAAGATTCCAACATAAAAAGCATGCGTGGAATTGAATTTTTAAGGCCTTCTCAGGTTATGGGTCTCAGATGAAGGCACTTGTGATTTTAAAGCTGAGCAACACTGTCTTCCTGAAGCCAGAAGTGGTCCCTCTGCACACTCACTTGGCCTAAAGTTCCATTTGGGCGATGGCTTTTGACTCCCGCAGGGCTCCGGATAAGCACAGCCACAATAAAACTCGATAGCCTGGGCTCCATTCAAGTGAGCCCACTTTATTACCTGCCCGAGCTCTCTCTGCCAGGAAACGAATGCTGTTCCAGCCCAGTCCAAGAATGCATTCTGCCGTAAGTCCCTGGGCACAAATGCCACGTGAGCAGGTAGGCCAGGAACAGGAACCCGCGGCCAGGGAGGTCTGACAACACCACTCAGCCACCGAGCTGAAGAGCTCAAAGAGGACCCTGCAGAGAGACAGTCCCTGGTGCCAAAGATGCCCCCAAAAGGACCCAGCGGAGCGGAAGGCTCCCAGAGGACCCTGCAGAGACACGAACCCTGCAGTCTTCAAGTGCTGCCACCTTTGGAAAGCTCACTCCAAGACCAGTCGTCCTCTTCCCCACTCCCAAGGGTTTTTCACCAATGCAGCCAGGTCAGAGCAGGGTTATTTGTGATGGAAGCAAAGATGTACCTGGTGTGGCCAGTGTGCTAGGCCACTCTGAATAGCCCTGGCATATCTGTCTTAAAGCATTCCAATTTCAGTGGCTTTATTTTTTTAGTTGGAGTCTCACTCCACTGCCCAGGCCAGAGGGCAGTGGCATGCTCATGGCCACCCCAGCATCAACCTGCTGGGATCCAGCAATCCTTCTGCCCCAGCCTTCCAGCTACCACGCCCGGCTAATTTTTTTGATGTATTGTAGAGATGAGATCTCACCATGTTGCCCAGGCTGGTCTCTAACCTGTGGAGGCAATCCTCAGGCAATCCTCACGCCTCGGCCTCCCAGCGTGCTGGGATTACAGGTTTGATCCATCGTGCCCAGCCTTTGGTGGCTTTTTTAAGGAGACATGTCGTTTCACCGTGACTGTCACATTGCTGTAATGGTTGTTTTGCTCTCCTCACACACTCACCACCCCCAGTTCCTCTCCATATGCTAGAAAAGCGGCAGCGGCAAAAACAGCCCATTGATCCCCTGGGGTCACCCTGACAAATTCTGAGTTCCAGTACTTCTCCACTGGCTACCCCCACATTCCAGTTGCCATTCCCCACAAAGGATGGTGTTCCTAGTAAGGATCCCGACTCATCCATGTGGACTTGGAGCCTACAGCGTCAGCCGTGGACTCTTTGGATAAGAATTGTGGAATAAAAGGGGACCAAACCCCTCCAGAAGTGGGAAGGGGAAGGCTGCAGGCCACAGCACCTCCAGCAACTAGAGGAGGTACAAGGACTCTCTCCTGGGGGCCAAAGAGCCAGCGGAGAGGGTGGGAGGTGCAGGAGTACAATGCCCAGCAGCCAGAGAAGGCGAGACCTCTTTCTCAGGAAGATGGAACACAACCATTCTTGGGGACGTCCCTTGCATGTCCCCATCCCAGAGTAACCACTTCTCCCACTGGCTTCGTTTCTCTGGTTGAACCCTGGCTGATCCACTGCCTAAATCTCTCCCAAACAATGGAGAGAAACAGAAACAGAAAAGCAGCCTCCAACCTGGGAGAACTCAGTTCCTCCTGTAGCCCCAAACCCGGTGGAAGAGGATGGCCCCAGGAGGCAGGGAGAAAAACATGGCGGTGCCACCCTGGAGTCCAGATGTTAAGTCAGGGTGATGTTTTTGTGATCATCACCTCCCTACTTTTCTATAGACTTTTACCTCCATTTGCACTCCCGCCCCGATATAACAGGGTTTTGTTGTTTTTTTTTTTTGAGTTGGAGTCTCTCCCTGTCACCCAGACTGGAGTGCAGTGGCTGCTCTGGATCACCGCAGCCTCGACCTGCTGGGCTCCAGAGATCCTTCCACCTCAGCCTTCCAAGTAGCTAGAACTACAGGCGCATGCTACCACACTCGGCTAATTTTTTATTTATTGTAGAGATGAGGTCTCGCCAAGTTGCCCAGGCGGGTCTCAAACCCATGGGCTCAGGCAATCCACTCACCTCGACCTCCCAAGGCGTGGGATCACAGGCTGAGCCACCGAGCCCAGCTCTTACATGATTTTAATAAAAATCAACTTTACACATAGAATCTCACTGTGCTGATCTGTAGTCTCCTTTCCTTTGACATCTTGGATGTGGGATTCGCCCACCACTCAGCTTGCAGCTGAAGTCTGCTTATCTTAATTATCATGTGATACCCACCTCATGAAGAGGTCCCGTTTATGGGTCCGGTCTGCAGTTCACCAACAATTACTGGCAGCCAAGAACACCCAGGTTTTTCCTCGTCCTCTGGTGGAGGATGCAGTTGACCACAGCCCACTCGGATCTGGGGCTATGCCCACCGACACTGGCTCTGAGGGTGGCAGGTAGCTCTGTGACCCACAGAATCCGGACTTCAGGGCAAGTTCTGGAACTTCTCGAGCCTGGTTTCTCCAGCCTGCCCAGTCAGGAATGACAACATGTTCCTCCATGGCGGTGGCAAGCGGTAAGCCACATGTGTGCCTGACAAACTTGGTTGGTGTATGCTGTGGTGCCACGCTCTGACTGACATCCCTCTGCAATGCACGGCTGTACTCCCAAACACCTGTTTCTATTCAGCCATAAGAGCGGTTCTAGCTGTGGCCATCCTTTAGAACTCCTTGAAGGCCTTTAAAAACACACACTCCCAGCCACACCTTAGATCCATGGACTCAGTGTCTCTGGGTCTGGGCATCTGCTAGGAGCTGTGGGCACCCGGAGCAGGGGTATGCTGGGCTGAAGAGGTGTGCTTTGATTGTGGCCACCTGGGGCAGGGGTGTGCTTTGGTCCTCCCTTCCTCCCCCTCCAGCTGGGTGGGCTCTGGGTTGCTCTCACCCCAAGAATAGGGTGGAAAGTGATCTGCACTGTCCCTGGGCCCCAAGCTCTCGGGGCCATGAGCCATCAGCCCAGGGGCCATAGAAGGACCTCTCAAGCATTTAGCCCTGCCCCTCTGTCTGTCCGTCTGCTGTGCCACACTGCTCTGGCTGAGGTGTTTGACGTGTCGACTTGTGTTCACAACCTCTGACGACAGTATATAGTATGTTTGCTTGCAGAGGAAAGAAGTAATGCTAATCTAAGATTATTAGATTTGAGAATCATTGGGAGAAAATTAATGAAATCATTTTTAAGGAATGTATATATTCAAGACAAACTAATTAAAAAGTCCATTTCAGATAAGTACGTGTGTGTGTGTGTATGTATACATTATTAAATCTTTCCTTAAGAATTTCTGCTTAGCGTTGTTTCCTGGTTTCAAAACAAAAAGCCATGTCACGAACTTACATCACATCTACTACAATAAAACCAAAAATTGCAGCAATAAAAATAATCACCAAATAAGCTAAAATTGAACTGTTTAAGAGGGAAAGGGGGAAGAAATCTCGCTGTAGTAAAGCAACCCCCGCCACCCCTTAGCCAATTATGAACACTGCCCAGGGGTGAGAGACCTTTCGGGGCCTGGGGGAAGGGCCAATCAATTACAGGATCAGCAGCCACTCTCAAAGCTGGCTCATAAATTTTTCATGCCCCAGTTGTCTCGTTTTCAAGATGTTTTAAGTGTTTCAAAGGGAGAAGAAAAATTCCATTAGTGCATAAGAAAATTTCTTAAGGTCCAGTGTTCTTAGATGAATCTACATACATTTGGCAGGCAGAAAAGCACTTTTTAAATCTCTGCTGTAGGTTCAGATTTTTTCCCCCACCTTGCTTTTCAACTCCAAGGCAGCAGTAGAAGAACTAGGGATGTCAACGAAAGTGCCACATGCTCACACAGTCTAAGTAAAACATAGGAAAGAGGGAAAACTCCCAAACCGCAGTTTTCTTTTCAGTGTCCAATGGCCACTTTAAATCCATATTTCAGGAAAAACAGAAATTACCCAGACTCCTTCTACTCACACAAAACTGGTTTTATTCTGCGTGTTGACATCTAGCTTTTTACTGCCTTGTCCAGGAGTTCATTTAGGGATTTATAGTTTACTAGGCAGTTAAAATCTCTCCCAACTCCGTAACCTGGGTGTCCTTACACGCATGATTCTTCCCTGGTTCCTGGAAGGCGTGTCCACTGAAGGAAAACACTGCCCCTTGAAATGCTCAACTGTGCCCAACAGCTCATAACAGTAAATGAAACAGGGCAATATGATGCCATTTCAGGACCCAGCAGGCCACCAGAACCACCAAGGGGGTGGCTGCAGGGTCACCCGAAGGCGGAGTGCACCCACAGCACTGGGGAAGGGGCTGGATGCCCTCGTGTCTTCTGCAATCTCTCTCCCTCCTCTCACCCAGAACTCTCCGGACCCTCCTGGATGGCAGCCTCTAACCCTCTCTCCTCAGCATGTCACCGTTTGGCAGACAAGAAACAAAAACACTAGAGATTGAAACCCAGGGGCTTCATTCCCACTGAGGACCTCCTGGGTCAAGCCTCTACTGCTGCAGCACAAGGCTGGGTCCCCACGGGGCGTGTAGGCAGGCCCCAGTGTGGGGGACAGGGACCATGAGAGCCAGTGCAGGAGAGACCCTGCTGGAGTCAGAAAACACCACCTCGTCTACTAGGCTCTTTTAAAAAGCAAAGCAGGTCTTGTGTGTCTAAGCACTTAACCATGACAGATGTTAGGAAGTTTTGTGAAACCCAGCATTCATAAGAGCAAGTGCTCTACTCTGGAGCCTGAAATAAAAGAGCACAAAGAACAAGAAAATCGTTTTTCAGCACACAGGAGAAGTCTACTTCAGCAGAAACTAAAGAGGTTTCTATGTGAACTCTAAGGGAAAACCAGATAAATTTCAGGTTAGTAGAGAGGAAAGCCTAATAACCGAGTCCTGGGCAAAGAGTCAAAAATGACATTAAAGTAAAGACACATAAAGCACACACACTATACAAGGCACACCTTCTCCATGACATCTACACACTGGAACAGCTTGTAAGACAGACGGGGAATGACAAAAGAGCAGGATGAGTGTACCAACGGGATGATCCCTCAATCAGGATTGAGGGTACTGAGGTGATGATGGTAGGTAAGTTTGAGTATACTAGTAGGATGAGCCACCCATCAGGATGCATATACTAATGTCATAATGTCAGATCAGGAAGAGTGCACTGACGGGAAGACGGTGGAGCAAGATGAGTGTTATCCATGGAAAGACAGGAGATCAGGATGAGAGCACTGATGGAATGAGGGTAGATCAGGGTGGGTGTACTGAGGGAATGAGGTTGATCTTAGGGTGATATACTAACGCGATGACGGTGGATCAGGATGAGTACTGAGGGGAAGATGGTATATCAGGATGAAAGTACTAATGGAATGGCAGTTGATCACTATGAGGGTGCTGATGGGAAGACACTAAATCTGGTGAGTGTATTAACGGGTGAGTGTCATAATGGGTTGATGATAGATCAGAATGAGTGTACTGATGGGAAGATGGTAGATCGGGATGACCGCACTGAGGTAATGATGGTAGATCAGGATTCGTGTGCTGACAGAAAGACGGTAGATCAGGACGAGAGTACTAATGGAGTGACAGTTGATCAGTATGAGTGTGCTGATGGGAAAATGGTAGGATGTGTGTTCTGATGTCACGATGATAGGTCAGGATGAATGTATTGATCAGGACGAGTACATCAGGGTTTGTGATAGATCAAGATGAGTGAGCTGATGGGATGACGGTATATCAGGATGAGTGTACTAAATGACCAGACGTGGGTTTATGGAAAGAATGGAGGGGTTGGGTTTATTTTGTGTTTACCAAAACACCTCCTCCAATACTTTGGACTGGTTCCTGATGTGGCCAGGCCAGGCATGTGGGAGGGGGTGGGTAGGAGGGTGACTGTGTAAGGGCAAGTGTTTGTGTATATGGTGTGGGGTGTGTGTGGCATGTGTGTATGCGTGTGTGTAGTGTGGGGGCTCTTGGGAGAAGGTATGGCTTTGTATCTATGGTGTATACATGTATGTGGTGTACACACGTGTGTGGTGTACGTGTGCTGTGTGTGTACATGTATGTCTTCCTACCTACTGCAGGGTGAGTCCCAAGGGGCCAGAAGTCAGTCTTCTCAGCTGACAGCGCACAATCTGCAGATAAGGATGCATTTCCCAATTTCCCATTCTCACTGCCCTTCTTTGGGACGTGAAACTGGAGGCCTAACTTCTTTTTCACAAGCGCATGCCTTCCAACTGCTTGCAGAAAGGCTCAAGTGATGGCGACATCCACCCCGTACCACCCACAGGGCCCATCACCATCCCGCAGCCATCTGGGTCCTTCTTCCTTGACTCTGCAACATTTCTCAGGAGCCGAGGAGGCCCTTCACCTCCACAGACTGCCAAGATGCCAGGATGTTTTATGGACATTCCTGAGTGGGCTGGCTATCCTAGAGGCTGAGATGGCCATCAGAGGCACCGGAGACACATGGTGGTGAACTCGCATGGCTGGCATATGAGATCAGAGAGGACGTGTATCATTAGAGTTGCACAGGGCCTTACATGAGACCTCGTTAAAATGCCACGACAACCCAGGGCTCTGGGTCATTATGACAGGCCTCTGTCTCTAACTTTCACATACTATTATAAGTGGGGAAACCCAAGTTTTTCAGCCACTGAACACCCATAGCTTCCCAGCAATAGACCCAAGACAAAAACACATTTTCAACTGCGTGTCCTATGTGTTTCAAGAAGGCTCCAAAGCCCTCACCCCTGGGACAGGAGAAACACCTTGGGTTTCCTGTCCAGCTTTGGTGCAGGCCAGTTGCCCTCCTTCAGGCTGAGACTGCATCCCACGAGGCGGGGTCCTCAGCTGGCACCTGGCCTTCGTGCTGGATGGGCTCAGCAAGCGACGGCCACGTCCTGGCCCTGTAAAGGTCCCGACCCGCACTCTGGATCAGTACCACCACATGCACAAGAAGGAGAGAGGACTAGCTTGCTAGGAACCATGCTGGCGAGGTGGCGACAGCCAGGACACCACCCCTGAAGACCCTCTCCCAAACACTCTCCCAGAAAGGCCTGGGCCTCAGAGATGAGGCTCACCTAGAGGAGTCCTCGGGAGCCCCATTCCCGACAAGAATCTGAGGGGCACAGCCCGAGGTCGCTTTATCCCCAGCTCTGCTGCATTCTTAAACCAGTTGCTGTGTGCACTGGGGTGTATTGCATATGCCTGGAACCGTGAGGATCACGGGCTGGAAGCCAAAAAAAGTGGCAGCTGCTCCTTCGATATAGTACAGTCAGGATGTGCCCCCACAGGCAAAGCGGGCAGAGTCTGCATCACCTGGTCCAGTCCCACCTGTCCCTAGCTGTCTGCCCATTCATTGAGTCCTTGAGCTCACAGATGCCCCTCCAACCCTCATCTTACACGGCAGGAGGCAGGACAAAGCACAGAATGCCCTTCCTCTGCCCCCACCGGTGCCCACTGCTGCAACCACTTCATGTTTTAATGGCCTGCCCTAAACCTGTGCACCCCCCCCCAAGGAGGCCTGCGCTTTCCAAAGGAAGGACAGTGGCTCCCCGCCATCCAGTCCCCAAGGCCAGGCAATAAAGTCAGACTGAAGAGAACAAGGACCCAATGCTTGTGCCCCACCGGGCCAAGGCTCTCACCCGCCACTGGCTCAGTACCAGGACTCGGATCCAACTGCCCAGAGCATGTCTATGTCTGCAGAGCAGGTACTGGAGAGAAAGGGAGAGAAAGGAGAACAAAGGAAAGGGCGGGAAAGTAGAGAGAGGAGAGACGGTCGGCAAGGAGAGCGGGCATGGGAGGGGCTTGCGTTCATCTTCCCACCCCGGTCTCTCAAACCTGCTCTGAACCCCCGTAGCACGAGTGTCTACTGTCACTGTCACTTGCTGCTGTGAAAACTAGGAACAGCCAAAGCACACGTGCCAAACACCATGTCCAAATTATCTCCTTTAGTTCTCTCCAAGACCTCACTGCTATCCCATTTGAAAGCTGGGAAAACAGAGGCACCAAGAGGGCAAGCCAGGGGCACAGATACCAGCACCTGCATGCTGGCCCTTGGGGGCCTGGTCCTCACCCTGTGCGTGAGGCCGATGGGATGCCACGAGCATGGCAGCTCTGCCCATGTCACCTGAAGGCAGGGTCACTGACACCAAGACAACAGGGAGAAGCTGAACGGGTGGATGTGCATATGGTCTTGATTCCACCTCTGGAACTGAGAGCTGGGTGGGGATGGGGCCCATTGCCTGGCACGCCATCGTGTCGAAAAGAGAACCCGTGACTCGAGAGGGGAAGCCAAGGCGCAGACGCCGGGGCTCCCTGCCATGTCCCCAGCACCCAAGGCCTCCCCCACACATCACCCATGTGCGCCATGCTGCACCCATATGTCTCAGTGTCCCAGCTGCTCTGTGCCCAGTGGGAGAAGCACGCAATGCCACCCAGTTCTCTGCAGCTGTCTGTTCCTCAGCAGCGGCGGCCAGGGGGGCAGCCCCTGAGGGGTGTGAGCTCTCACCCGAGGTGGACGCGCACCCCACTGCAGGAGCCCAAGAGGACTTGCACGTGTACCTTGGGAGGGCGCTCCAGGTTTTTTTCCTCTTTACATTCACAGCGCAAAGGATCCAAATTTAAACGAGAAAAGACCCACAAGGAGTGTGTCTACAGGAGCAGGAGGGAGAGGGCCGGGGCTAGAGAGAGCCACTGCAGTGATCCAGGCAATTTGGAAAAAACAGGGTGGCCGGAACTGCCAGGTGGGCTGGCTGATGGGAAGACTCTGACAACGAGGACGGGACCCGAGGAAACTCTCGTGGCTCCTGCAGCCGTGGCCTCGGAACTCACGCAGTACTGCCCGGGAGCCCCCGGTCAGCAGGGTGTGAGGCAGGCGCCCCCCAGACTCCCTCTGGGGCAGGCCTGTCACTACCAGGTCGAAGCCCCATCCAAGCAGCCTGTTTCATCCTAGACTGGTTTTCCAGCAATGTCTCTGTCCCCACATAATGCATCCTTCCCGACTGTGCTCAGTCCCTTTAAGAAAGGCTGATCTTGCCAGGCTCAGTGGCTCAGCCTGTCATCCCGCACCTTTGGGAGGCTGAGGTGAGTGGATTGCCTGAGCCCGCAGGTTCCAGACCTGCCTGGGCAACTTGGCGAGACCTCATCTCTACAATAAATCAAAAATTAGCCGGGCGTGATAGCGCGCGCCTGTAGTTCCGGCTCCTTGGAAGGCTGAGGCGGAAGGATCGCCGAAGCCCAGTGGGTCGAGGCTGCGGTGGCCGGGAGCGGCCACTGCACTCCAGTCTGGGTGACAGAGTGAGACTCCAACTCAAAAAAAAAAAAAAAAAAAGGCTGATCTTGAGGGGGACAGGGAGGGAGGAGTGAGGGGTGGTGACCGGGGAGAATGGACTCCACTCTAGGGCTGGGACCCCCATTCCTGCTGGAAATTACTGCATGCCTGGATTCCACGCTGCTCCGTGTCCCACACACACACCAGTGTCTGCGGGTAACAGGTCACCAGGAATGCAGGCGTGGCAGGAAGGGGCAGTGGCCACGTCAGAGGGGAGGCAGCACCCGCCCCACCTTCCCGCTCCTCTCTGGGAAGGCTCCGGTTCTAATTCCTCCCCAGCCCCACTGTTTGCAACAGTCAACACTCCAGGGGTGGGGAGGCGCAGCTGGGTGCCGGCGGCCTCGTTCACCCAGGGCGAGAGGCACTTTACCTTGCCCACCTGCCACCTGGGGGAGGCATCACCATCCCTCAACTCCGCACCGAGCCCCAAATGCAGCCCTGTTTCAGGGAAGCCTCAGAAGGCTGCGTCCCAGGGGGGGAAGCTGCTGGACCACCCCGGGCTCCAAGTAGGTGCCACTGAAGCCCGTGTCCCGAGTGCTGCGCACGCCCTGCATGGTGACCCTAGGCCCGCTTCTTTGAGGAAGGGGAGTCTTCAAGAGTGCTCCAGTTGGCCTCATTTAGCTAAGGGGGCTCAGCACGGTGCTTCCAAACATTTCGATTCAAACACAGCCAGGCTCACACGGGTTCCAGCCGCCCCCACCAGCATCCCCACAGAGCCAGGTCTTTCGGCAGCCACTGTGCTCTCCTGGCTCCACAAACCCTCCTTCTGGATGCTTCTCCTCCACACAGCGGTGGGGTGGGGGCACCGGGCCTTGAGCTGCCCGTCTTGCAAGCCGCCCGGGGCCACTGGCATAAATCAGCGTGTGTGGGTGTTTCAGGGTAGAGGAAATGGTTCCCCAGCTAAGTTCCCCACCGTTCCTTAAAGTGATTATTTTGATTTAAACGGCTGCCTGATGGCTAGACTTCCAGCTACTGGCTTCAGGTCGTTTGTGTGTCCCCCCCCCCGGGGGGGTCCTGTGAGCACAAAGAAACGCTGTTTGCAGAGGGCCTCCGCCTCCTCCTCTTCTTCCTCCCCCTCCTCTGGACCCATGGCCACAGACCAGCGCTTTTTCCTGCAGAGGCGCTGCCAGCCCCGAATCACCGGCGCAGGGCTGTGGTTTTACCGGCGATCCTTTGACTGTCTGCAAGTATCAAGTTCTCTCCACGTCGAAGGAGAGCACAGGAATCTGGGGAGGACACGGCTCAGTCCACGGCAAATTTAGATCGGCCACGCAGCACTCTCGGCTTTAAGGTGAGGAAGCTGAGGCTCCACTTCTCAAGGCCGTCTCGCGGCCTGTCCCCCTGCCACACTGGCGAGGCGTCACTGTAACGGGGCCCTAGGCTCACAGCCACCAGACCCCACGCAGCTGAGCAGGTTAAGAAACCAGAAGTCAAGTGAAGAACTCACGGGGCAAAAAGGCTGCCTCTGCCATCCCCTTCCATGGCCTAGCTGTGCACAGCCAGGGACGCCTCGCACAAGGTTCCTGCAGGACAGGTGGGGGGGCAAGTCTCACTTGCAGCTTCCATCCACGACAAAGCAAAATGCACTCATTGCACTGTTAGAATCCGGAATCCAACCCCACATGGAAAAGTGACAGGGGTCTGCTGGGGAGGGACAGTTCCTTACTCTCCACACTCCCTCAAGGCCAGCAAGCCGCCCTTCCCACCCCAGGTGCTCAAGGCAGGACAAGGAGCCCGACTCAGGAGCACAGTAAGAGCCTCTGGTCACCACCCCCAACTCCCGCTTTCCAGTCAGACTTGGGCTGCTCAGGGTCAGAGCCTGTCTTGGGAAGCCCAGGGGACACTGGGATGCTGCAACCAGCCAGGCCTCCCCTAATCCCAGACTCCAGAGGTTGAGCTCACAGGTAGGTCCCAGGCAGAGGTCATGCACAGACAACTACCCTACAAGCCAGCCTACCCAATTCTTTTTTTTTTTTGAGTTGGAGTCTCACTCTGTCGCCCAGGCTGGAGTGCAGTGGCACACTCACAGTCACCGCAGCCTCGACCTGCTGGGCTCAGGCAGTCCTTCTGTCTCAGCCTTCCAAGTAGCTGGAACTACAGGCACACATCACCATGCCTGGTTAATTTTTTTGATTTATTGTAAAGACAAGGTCTTACCAAGTTACCCAGGCTGGTCTTGAACCCCTGGGATCAGGCAATCCTCTCACCTCGGCCTCCCAAAGTACTGGGATTACAGACTTGAGCCACCGCGCCCAGCCCTAGCCTACCCAAGTCTTATTCAAAACTCACCAACCTGACACACACGGGTGCTCACCTGGGCAGCACTGAGGGTCCCATTCACCCCCAAATGCTGGTCCCTGCACATGCCGGCCAGAGATGGTGTTTCATCAACTCCCCTGGGGGTGTAATTTACACACAATAAGATGCACCATTCTTGATGCACACTGTGAAGAGCTGACAAGCACACCAGTGCACGCACCGCCACACGCCTGGAGAAGCAGCTGGCAGAAACAACCCAGAGCTGCCGAGGAGGTGCAAAGAGTGTGGATGCGGGGGGCCCCAGGTGACACCACCCCGGGCCACCCCAGCTGGGCTCCTCCTCCAGTATCCAGCCATCTGCCAGGGCTGGGGCTGGCAGGCCAGCTGCACTCTGATCAACCTTGAGACGTGAAGTCTCAGTCTTCTCATCTGAAGGCAAACAGTGTTGTACAGCAGCTTCCAGGCTTTGCATGAACTGAATGGTGTCCTCACAAAATATGCTAAAGCCAAAGCCTCGGTGGGACTGTTCTTGGAGACAAGGCCTGTAAGGAGGCAGTAAACACAAAAGGAGATCACGGGGGCTCCAACCTAACAGGGCTGGTGTCCTACAAGAAGGGGAAGAGACCCCGGAGCTTGCTCTCTCCACCCCACAAGAATGCAACAAGAAGGTGGCCAACTACAGTCAGGAAGAGAGACCTCACCAGAAACGGAGTCCGTCCACACCTTGACCTTGGACTTCCAGGTTCCTGAACAGTGAGAAATAGAGGTCTGATGTTTGAGGCTCCCAGTCCAAGGCACTTTGTTACGACAGCCTGAGCTAGCGGGACAGACTTCTCTCAGCAGAGACTCAAGAGGCTCTGAAGGGATCCTGGTGAACCTCACCGTCCATGACACGGGGGAGATGGTCTCCCCAAGCGGGCCTGGTGCAACAGGCAGACACAGACAGGAACAGCCTATGCAAAGGCCCAGAAACAGCATGGCTGGGGGGGACTGGGAGGAGGGCGGAGTCCAGGGCGGAATCTGGTCTGGAGGCAGGCGTGGCCCCATCCTTCCCAAAAGCAAAATTCCACAGATGAGAGTCGCGGTTCAGCAGCGCCAGCTACAAACATCAGGGACAGGCTGGGGGCCGGAAAGGACAGCGGAGGGGCTTTGAGGGGCTTCCCCACCCAGACAGAGCACTGGTCCTGGGAGGCCACGCCCCTCCAGGGAGGCCACGCGCCCTCCCGGACCGGGCAGGGAGGAACACAGCCCGAGAGCGCCCACCACGTGGCACACCACCCCCCCCCCGCTGGTTGCAGGGCGCAGGGAGCCCGGCCAAGGAAGCCCTCCTACACGTCTCCGACACGGCTCTGTTGCCTGCTGCCACCCAAAGCCACGCTCCCCGGGACCCCAACTCTGCTGGGAGGGTGAGGCCTTCCAGGCTTCGCTCTTGCAGGAAACACGCACGCAGACGCGCAGGCTCTCCGGGAAGGACGGATGCGGGGGCGGCATGGGCATGCTAACTGCCTCAAAACGCAAAACACAGGAGCCTTTTACAGAAAAAGCCGTTGATGCTGTGGAATCTTCGGCGCAAGCAGAAACCGGAGAGCGCTGTCACCCGGGGCACAAACCAAGGATGTGCTTTCAGGAAACGTGTTGGTTCGATGTTGCTTCTGGATTTCTGTGTTTAACACCGCACGCACCCCGGCTCCAGTCAGGAAAGGGCGCCGTTCCATGGGTCGGCAAAGCGCTCCTTTCCGGAGAATCCCCCGCCCGAGGTCAGGACTAAGAACGATCCAGCCAGGGGCGGGGAGCTGTGTGTACGCTCTGCAGGCCTTCGGGAAGGGGTGGGCGTGACTATCCCTCTACCTGGAGATGGGAGGCATGCCACAGACACGGATGTGCTGGGCCTCTGTTAAGTGCCACTCGGTCTTTAGCCTGGAGAATCCGCGTGGGTGTTTCCTGCGAGATCAAAGCCGGGAAGGTCTCACCCTCTCAGCAGAGTGTGGGTCCTGGGGAGCTTGATTTTTTAAGTAACAGCCGGACAGAAAGCTTTAGGGGTAATATTGTGCCGGACTGGTGTTGGCCAAGGGTTGAGGATATTTTTAATTATAATATCCAGATAATAATATGCAGGGAAAAAAACACTCTCCAGTACTTTACTGCTAGAAGACCTTGAGAGCAATAACAACTCTTAAAAAGTATTCTGGTCGGGCTTGGTGGCTCAGCCTGTAATCCCAGCGCTTTGGGAGGCCGGGGCGAGTGGATTGCCTGAGCCCGCGTGTTCGAGACCCGCTTGGGCAACTTGGCGAAACCTCATCTCTACAATAAATCAAAAATTAGCTGGGCGTGGTAGCGTGCCTGTAGTTCCAGCTACTCGGAAGGCGGAGGCGGAAGGATCGCCGGAGCCCAGCGGGTCGAGGCTGCGGTGGCCGGGAGCGGCCCCTGCACTCCAGTCTGGGTGACAGAGTGAGACTCCAACACACAAAAAAAGTATTCTTTTCTAGGAAAATCGAAACTCTTAACACTAGGCTGCAGTGAGTCTGTAGGGAAACATTCCCCAAGCCTAAGCCCAATTCCACAGAGACCAGCCCCACAGCCCACCAGGCCAGACATCTAGGAGGCCACCCTTCAGTGCGCCCACACCCTAGCTCGAATCATTGCCAAAGTGAGGCTAGGACTTGCTGGTTACTTGTTATCACCCTGGCCAACATTGCCATCAGATCAGACCCTTCCTTTCGTGATTTTGTGACTTCAGGAGAATTGCATGTTCCCATGAACTCCTCTGTTCCCCCCACAGGCATACACGATTCCCAGGCTTTCCTTGACTTCAACACGGAGAATCCAGGGCCCAGAAAAGACAGCAAGAGACAACGATGAAGGGGTCCCAGAGGCAGAAATAAACGACGACTGGGAAAGCATACCAATGGCCAAAAATGCAATCTTGGGAAGGGGCAGTGAGCATCCGAGCTCCCCTCTTCAACTTCCCAACTAAAACGAACACTTTCAAGGAAGCAACTCGAAAGGCCATGGGGCAGCAACCCGAAAACCCCGAGGTCACACGCCTGAGCTCAGGGCAACCCACAGCCCCTCGGGTGAAGTCTCCTTTCCTGCAGCACCTGCACCTCTGGGGATTGCTACAGCATATCTGAGCTTTTGTTTCGCTGCAAGTTGCCCTTTTCAAATTTTCTCCGATACTGTGCAATAATATGCAAGTATACTCCCCTCTCTGAGTCATACACATAGACAAAGCCAACGTCCCTTGGACATGATCTCAACCCCCCCAGACACAGCCAGTGGGTACTCTGTCACTCACACGTTCACATCTCCCTCTGCCGAGAGGAATATGCAGCTGTGAGCGGCCGTTTTCCCTACATGGCACCACTGTACACATGCCATTTTGCAAATGACTTTTCACTGAGCCACAATCAGGAGCCCTCCACGTCAGAGCCACCCGGTTGTCTTCAGTGTTGTCGTACTCCCTAGTATGAATGTTCCACACCTGTGAGTGTGTTTTCTCACCATTTCCAAAACAACAGACATTTCATGACTGTTTCCTTTTCTTCCCCTCACAAACACTGCCATGAATGTCCTCGTGTGTGCTTCCCTGAGACCCAAGCTACATCTGGCCTGGGAAGCAGAGCCCAAGACACAGGATTACCGAGACCCTCATGCGCACGCTGCTGATTTTTCTAAGGACGAAATCCATGTTGCTCTCCAGAGTGGGTGGAGCTGCCCGCACTCCTCAATGTGTGGGAATGCCCATTTCCCCACACCCTTGCCTTGCGCTTTGCCGAGGCGGCCGATGAAAAGCACTGTTCATGTTATTTTATGTTTCCTGACACTTGTGGGAGACAGCACGGTGGTTCACCAGGTTGTCCATGTCCCAATCCCAGACCCTGTGACGACACAACCTCAAATGGCTAAGTGATGGAGCAGGTGGGGGTAAGTTGAGGCTCTAGAGATGAGGAGAGGACCCGGGTTGTCAGGTGGGCCTGGCACAGCCACGGCGTCCTTATGAAAGGAGTTGCACAGGGAAGACTGTGATGGGACAGAGGGGGCAGAAGGAGGGCGATGGGACGGCCACATCGCTGGCTCCTATGAGGGAGGACGGCCATGGCAGAAATCCGAGCCCAGCTAAGCGGAGGGGAGAAGACGTAGTTGAGGGGTGAGGTTACAAGGAGAATTAGTTGAGGTGAGGTGACAAATTAAGGAAACACACGAGAAGGTGTGAATCACCAGAAGATGGAAAAGAAATGGACCCCACGCCACCACACAGGCAGAGAAACTGTCCTGCCAAGTTAGCGAAAGCTTTCCTATTCCACAGGAAAGGAGAGGGCATGGACACCCACAGGGCCCTGGGACAGGCACTTGTAGGCGCTCCCTCCTGAGGGTCCCTTCCTCCCCTGGAGACACTGAAGGGAAAGGAGGTTTCTGACGTCCTCCGACAGACACACTCTCCTCCAAACCACGCAAATGACACTCCGGGCACGGCGCCCGCTGGCCTTCCCTTTGCCATGGGAACAGAGGCTCTGTGGGCACATTCAAGAGATGACTGCGCATGAACAGATACAAGTGGCCACCAGAGCGGGGAGACGGTCCTCAAGAGGTGGCGAGTTGGTCAGGTTCTGGGAGGGAGAGGGGGCTGGGCTGGAGGACAGAGCTGGGTCCGGGAGGCGACTCTGAGCACAGTAACGATCCCAGGAGGCGTGGTGGCTCCACCTTGTGCCACAGCGTGGGATGAGCCTTGATGAAGACGACCCGTGCAGACCCGGCACTGTGACAGGCCCAGGCGGGGAGGGTGGCTGCCGTTCAGCCCCTGTCCCTCTGCCGCCCTTAACCCACACGGGGACTCTGGTGGGCACAGGGCCTGCTCCGCGGCCCAGGGAGTGGTGACCAGCCCGTAGCGATGGATGGTACCATGAGCGCCAGGGGTCTCGCTGCCTCGGGGGCCCGCTGGGTCCTGCCTGCCCATTCAAGACACCAGAATATGTCCAAGCCTGGTAAGCAGGTCCACAGTGCACCCGCTGACGCCATGATGGTAAATCCTGACAGTCACGTTGGCCCATCTCATGTGTTGACAGCCAACCCCCCAACAGCACTGCAGGAAAGGACAGAGAGAGGAAGATACAGGAGCCTGCAGGCGAAGCAGAACGAGGACTCGCACCGCTACTGAGCTTGGCAGTGTCTGCAGAATTTCTACCTCAGGCCAGGGTCCCCAGAGGCCAGGCCAGAGTGTGTCTGGGGGATGAGGTAGGAGACCTTGGAACAGAGCAGAAAGGGGGCAGAGGGAGAGGGGGAGGCAGGAGAAGGCGGCACACAGGCTCTGCTGTGGCAACAGGCTTGACATACAATAGACCTCGAAGAGCCCACCTCACGGCAAGGCCACCGAGTGTCCCCACCCAGCCCTGCCCAGCACGGGAGGGCGGCTGCAGTGGGTGCGCTTGGCTCCCAGTGCCCCAGGTACCGTGCTGTGGGCGAAGTGTGGCCCTGACAGAAAAGGCCTGGGGCTTGCAGCACCTGGCAAGACCCTCCGTGACATAACTCCCGAGCCCTGACCAGCCATGTGGCCCTGTGGCAGCCATGCTCTGCTGCTGCAGACGTTGTGCACAGACACAGCACTCCACAAGCAGAGTCTTCACTGCAGGTCACAGAGGAAAAGTTCCACCTCATCCTCCATTTCGAGGAAGGAGGTGAGCCTCCCTTCTTAGTCTCCGAGTTGCAGACGTGGACATCGAGTGTCCCAGTCTCAAGAGCTGCATTGTGGGGCTAGAGCGCAGGGCTGGGCATGGGCACCCGTCCTCCGTTGCCTCCAGAAGGCTGTGGCACACTGAAGGCTTCCAACTGGGACACCAGACCCAACAAAGCCACCTGCATGCGCTCTGTAGGGTAAGAACGTTCTGGCCCTCACACTTGTCAGAGGTGAGGTCTGGACTGTCCTTCGGGGCAGCGCTGCCACTGGCTGCGTGGTGTGGACAAGCCACTGGAAAATTAGCAAAGGTTTTTATTCATTTATTTATTTTTAGTTGGGAGTCTCTCAATCTGTCGCCCAGGTTAGAGTGCAGTGGCACACTCATGTCCACCACAACCTCGACCTGCTGGGCTCCAGCGACCCTTCCGCCTCAGCCCCCCAAGTAGCCGGAACTACAGGCGTGAGCTACCATGCCTGACTAATTTTTGATTTATTGTAGAGACAAGATCTTGCCAAGTTGCCCCGGCTGGTCTCAAACCTGTGGGCTCAGACAATCCTCTCACCACAGCCTTACAAAATGCTGGTTATAAGCGTGCGCCACGGCACCCGACCAAAGGCTTTTATTTTCAAAACAACAGTATCCCATAGATGAGAACAGCTTGTGATTAGAGATTAGCACATACACCTCCCATGTCTCAGCACAGACAAATGAAATGCACATCAACGGGTTACACTACAACTGATATTAACATGCTATGCTTGCAACAGTGCTTTCAGGAGAATGGAATTGCTCTGTGGGCTTTGCGAACATGAAATTGAGCTCAATTCCTCTTTTAAAAATCTTGACCTTAAGTAAAATTATCACATACACCCATCCCAAAACACACCTCCCCTTCTACTGAACAGGAACATTAACATTAGACTCAGGCTGGGCCTGGGGGCACATGCCTATAGTCCCAGAGTTTTGGGAGGCCAAGGCTGGAGGACCACTGGAGGTCAGGAGTTCAAGACCAACCGAGGCAACACAGTGAGACCTTGTCTCTACAAAAAAATCAAAAATAAAAAAAATTAGCTGGGGCGGTGGTGTGTGCCTGTGGTCCCAGCTACTTGGGAGGCTGAGGTAGGAGGATCCCTTGAGGCCAGAAAATCGAGGCTGCAGTGAGCTATGATTATACCACTGCATCCCAGCCTTGGAGGCAGAACAGGACCCCGTCTCTAAAAATACATACATAAAAAATATTAAAATGACATTAGACACAATGATCACAAGCTGTCAGATGTTCTGTGGGTCTAAGAGGCTTCTGCTGGACTGCTGTCACTTTGTCTTTAAGTCCCCCAATCCTTCAACGTGATGAAGAGTAGCAGTGCCCAGAAAGCCCAGTTCCTGGAACTCTTTCCCTAATGGGTGTGTCTGAGGGTATCTAAGAAGTGCTCCTGGAAATGGAGTTGAGACAGGTCAGGACCTAGCCCAAAGAGACCAGCGCACAGCATTCAGTCCACGTCATGGCATCGGCCAAGGTGAGAAGGCCATGCAACCCCATAAGTCCTACTCCCAACGGGACAGGTACTGTCTCTGAGAAGGGAGGGGTACAGCTTCATCTCCACAGCACCAGAAAGACCCTTCCCACAGAACAGTGAGGTCCCCCTCTGTCTCCTGCACCCAGTGACAGGATAGGCATCTCGGAGGTTGAAGGGACACCCAGGTACACCCAGCCTGCATGTGCTGGAGGGACGCCTTCCCCCTCTGGACAGCAGTGTGAGTGGGCTTCCTCCCCTGGCCCCAGCACCAGCTTGGAGAGATGGACATGGTGGCACCATGGAGGGAAGTGGCTGGTACAGGAGAGAAGCAGTTGGAAGCAGAGGACCTGTGAAACCCTGCAGTTGTGGGATGCCACTATCTGTCAGCTGAAAGGTTCCAGGAGTTCCAGAGGTTGCCTGTGAAATCTCAGAGTGCTAGGAAGAAGGACTGCCCAACAAAAGTAAAGGAACAAAGCCTAAAAGGGAAAGGAACTGTCCTCACAAATAAATAAACAAGTAGGGGTGATAAACGCTGCCAGCTTAGCTGCTTGTCTGTTATGGGTTAAGTGTGTCCCCCCCCAAAATCACAGGCTGAAGTCCTAGTCCCTAGTGCCTCAGAAGGCGGCTGTATTTGGAAACAGGACTTTAAAGAGGTAAGATTTTTTTTTAAATGAGGATCTTAGGGTAGGCCAAGCTGACTGGCATCCTGATGAGGAGATGCAGACACAGACACACAGAGGGACAGCCAGGTGAGAATACGGGAGAGATGGCATCTACACACCAGGGAGAGGTCTCGGTGGGAACCAACCCTGCAACACAACACCTTGACCTCGGACGTACAGGACTGAGAGGGGATCAATGTCTGCTACTTCTGGGTCCTGCGTTACAACGGCCCGAGCTGACTCCCACAATGCCCTTTTGGACTTGCCTCCTGAAACTGATGCCCCATGACAGCAGGGATCGTTCCCAACACACAGTGCCAGGTGTGCCACACAGGTAGGCTCATGCAGCCACCGCAGAAGACACAGGTGACAGGAGCAAACTCCCCCTCTCCCCTCTAGGTCACCGGCCCAGGTCACCCTTGCAACCTAGGAAGGAAGCCTGGTCTTGAGGCTCTGCCGGGACTCACTCCCACCCCGAAACGACCGTCATCGGCGACCAGGACACACTTGAGTGTGAGGTGGCAGACAGGGGCTCGACCCTGGCTCCTGAACCCCTCCCTGTGTGGCTACACGGGTGACGGGGCGAGGCCGTCCCCTCCTGAAGGCATCTTCCTCCCTCCTCATCCAACTCTGCATTTCTAAATCCCACAAAATGAGGGAAACAGTTTCGTACATAGCAACGGGGCAGTCATCCCTTCTGCACGAGCCCATCTGCAGCCAGGCTGGACTTGGGCTGGGCCACCCGCCACCTCCACCCTCTCCCACCCCACCCCT
>NW_007246505.1:97486-98847 GCF_000164805.1 Carlito syrichta
ACTCTCACCGCCCCTCCAACCCCCCCAACCACCAATCCCCACTTTCCACCTCACCATCCGCCCCAGCCTGGAGCAAGGACTTTGTGACAGGCAGGGCTGCAGCAAGATTTTACACAGCCTTGCCTTTATGAGCGCTGGCGACCCGCGCTGGGGAACCGAGTTGACTGGAAACACACTTTTTAAAACATTCCAGCCGTCGAGTTCTGCAGCGGGAGACTCGCAGGCACCAGGGGGAAAAGGGCTTTTTATAAATCCAGGGCCTGTGTCAGAGCGGCCACTGCACTCAGGAGCAGGACACTCCACGTGGCTTCTGGGGGAACCCAGGCCAGGGGGCGGCAGGCCCGCTGGCCCAGGCTCCTTCGGGGGCCACCAACCTCCTCCCCACCAGGCTTAAGCCGCCCCCCCCCAACCTAGTGCTCCCAGCAGAGCTGTCTCACAGGGCGGGGGTGCAGCGACAGGGCCGCCCTTGTTCCCTGCAGGTTCAACAATCTGGTTTTCATCGAGCACTTTTTAGTGCTCTCCCACCACATTTTTCTTTAATTATGATAAAAGAGAGTAACCTAATCAAGCATAAATCCTGTTGAAATGAACAGGAGAAAATAAAGGGGTTAACTCAGAGGAGGGGGAGGGTATACACGGTGATCACAGTCCTCCACTGAGGCCGCCAGGCCCAGCAAGTAGAAACCAAGACTGGGTCCCACCAGAATCCGGTCCCGATCCTGCTGCTGGAAGAAACAGAGGCTGGCCCCGCCTGCTCCAGCAGGAACCAGGGGAACAAGACCACAGTCGCCAGTCTGTCCCTCAACCCTGGCTCCTGCACCACATCAAGAACTGACTGGGAGGGGTGGTGCCTGCTGGCTGCCCATCTGGGCACTGAAAGGTGGGGGCATGCATGAACACACGTGTGCACGCATATATGCACATGCACATTCAAGCACAGCCACACACGCATGCACGCGCACACCAGATGCACACAAATACATACTCGTCCACATGTGCTTACATTTGGACAGACACTCACATGCATATGCCCCCCAGAGCAGCAGCAGCCTCCAGGGAGGCCTTAGCAATGCAGGGTCTCAGATCCACCACAGACCCTCAGGTGGGGCTAGGCAATTCATATGCAGCTCGCCTCTGGGCTTAAGTCTGAAAATCATGGCTGCTACCCAGAGCGTGGGTCATTGCTGTGGAGGCAAAGTGTCGGGTTAAGATAGAAGATCACAGCCAGGCTGTGGCTCAGCCTGTAATCCCGTGCTTTGGCAGGCTGAGATGAGTGAACCGCCTGAGTCTGTGGGTTCGACACCCACCTGGGCAACTTGGCGAGACCTCATCTCTACAATAAGTCAAAAAATTAGCCGGGC
>NW_007246505.1:99184-100109 GCF_000164805.1 Carlito syrichta
TGAGAAGGGAGGAAGGACGGACTCCTGCGAGGCCCACGGCAGGCCTGGCTCCAACCCAGCAGAAGGCTTGGTCAGTCCATGAGGACCCTAGTGACTCAAAAGGTGATGCCAGTAGAAGGTCAAGGCCCAGGCAGGGGTGGACCTCAGACCTGCCAGGGAGTGCTTGAAAAATCTCTTGCACCCCTGGAAGACTCTGAACAAAGCAAGGGGATTTTCTGGAGTGTTCTAGACTGAAGGTCCTGGGAACTACCATCTCTCCTCTGGATAAGAACATGTTTTATACACAAGTCTGAACCACCAAAAGCACACACAGCTGCACCTGGCAGGACCACCACAAAGAAAACTGCACCAAGGAGGCCCAGCACCCCTCAACTCACTCTGAAGGCCTGGATGCTGCTCCCGATGGGTGAAGGGGTTCGTCCTAAAGACAGGTGCGGGGCAGAGGGCCCTTCCTGGGGAGGGGAGTGGAGACTCCAGTCGGGATAATTTGAGGAAGGAACAGACACTCCTCAGGAAAGGCTCAGGCTTCAGGCTCTTTCCACCAGGGACTTGTAGAAAAGTGAACCCCAAAGTTTAAAACAACCTTCCACACTGGGAGATGGAGGGGCAAGGAGTCAAGCCCATCCTTCTCCCCCCATGGGAGGAAGCTGCAGGGCTCCCTCAGGAGCCGGCCAGGAGACAGAGGACATACTCAGCAGAGGGGCCTTCAGCCACCCTCAGGCACTTCCTGACTGCGAAAGGAATCGAAGTGACCCAAGGTTGTCTCCAGCTCTCTGGCAAATGCGGGGACTGCATCAGAAAGAGAGGCAGCCAGGCTGGGTGGCTCAGCCTGTGATCTCGCGCTTTGGGAGGCTGAGGCGAGTGGATTGCCTGAGCCCACGGGTTCAAGACCCGCCTGGGCAACTTGGTGAGACCTCATCTCTAC
>NW_007246505.1:100129-103388 GCF_000164805.1 Carlito syrichta
GGCTACTCGGAAGGCTGAGGCGGAAGGATCGCCTGAGCCCAGCAGGTGGAGGCTGCGGTGGCCAGAAGCATGCCACTGCACTCCAGTCCGGGCGACAGAGTGAGACTCCAACTCAAAAAAACAAAAAAGAAAAAGAAAAAGAGGCTTCAGGAAAAAGGGTCAGCTTGAGAGGAAAGGCAGTCCGTCTATCTGTGAGCAAGACGTAATCAGTATGCAAAGTGTGTTGTATTAGAGTTCGCCAGAGAGAGAGAATCAATTGGATGGATGTGTGGTTGGATTGGAAGGATAAATTGAAAGGGTGGATGGATGGACATCCAAAGGCTGGAAAGCCTGGTGTTCTATCGTCCAAGGGAGGAACAGGGCAGCATCCCAGTTCCAGGGGAGAGAAGGAATTCTTCTCTCTCCTTTTTGGCTCTATCTGGGCTGACTGGATGGGCCCACCTCCAATGAGGGAGGGTACTGCCCACTCAGTGTACTGATTCCCACCCAGTCTCTTCTGGAAACACCCTCCTAGACACACCCAGAAGTAATGTCTTACCAGGTTCTCGTGTTCCTTCGTCTAGTCAAACTGACACCTAGAATCAACCATCTTCTGCATATACAACACTGATATACATAAATCAACTGTATTTCTATGTTATATGAAACCAAGATAATTCCATTTACAATAGCATTAAAAAAAACTACTTAGAAATAAATTTAACCATCTAAAAGTGCAAGACTTAAACTCTGAAAATTATAAACTTTGTTGAAAGAAATTTTTATCAGATCTAAATAAATGGAAAAACATCCTATGCTCATGGGTCAGAAGACTTAATACTGTTAAAATAGCAATACTCCTCAAATGTTTCTATAGATTCAACAGGATCCTTTACAAAATCCCATCTGGCATTTTTTTCCCACCAGAGACTGACCAGCTTCTCTTAATTCATATGAAATTGCCAGGGGTCCAGAATAGACAAAACATATTGAAAAAAAAGAAGATTAACTTGGAGTAACTGAGATAGTGAGGTACCAGCATAGGATAGTCATATGGATCAATAGAACAGAAGCAAGAGTTCAGAAAATAAACCCTCCCATGTATGGTCAAGTGGTTTTTGACAAGGTTGCCAAAACAAAGCAATGTGGGAAGAGCAGTCTTTTCAACAACTGGTATGGGAATAAACGAACATCATCACACCAAAATATAAAGTTGGATCCCAAACTCACAAAATCAAATCAACACTACTCACAGAATTAAATGTAAGCACTAAAAGTGTAAAACTCTTAGAAGAATAACGGCATACAATTTCATGACGTCGAGTTAGACAATGGTTTCTAAGATATGAAAAGGCAGCAACAAAACATATCAATTGGATTTCATCAATATTTCAAACTCTTGTGGTTGGTTCAACAGACATCACTTTCAACAGAAAGTGAAAAAGGCCGGGCTCGGTGGCTCAGCCTGTAATCCCAGCGCTTTGGAAGGCCGAGGTGAGTGGACTGCTTGAGTCTGCAGGTTCGAGACCCGTCTGGGCAACTTGGCAAGACCTCATCTCTATAGTAAATCTTAGCCGAGCGTGGTAGCACATGCCTGTAGTTCCGGCTACTTGGAAGGCTGAGGCGGAAGGATCACCTGAGCCCAGCAGGTCGAGGCTGCAGTGGCCGGGAGCGTGCCACTGCACTCCAGTCTGGGCGATGGAGTGAGACTCCAACTCAAAAAAAAAAAGAAAGTGAAAAGACACACGTAACCCAAGGTGATGGTATTTGGAGATGGGCTTCGCGGAGGTCATGAGGTTTAGATGAGACCACAGGGGTGGGATTAGTGCCCTTATAAGAGGAAGCGACACCAGAGCTCACACTCTCTCCACCACTTGAAGACACAGCAAGAAGGCAGCCCTCGAATCTGCCAGCACCTTGACCTTGGACTTCCAGGTTTCAGCCAGGTTTCAGAACTGTGAGAAATAAATGTCTGTTGTTTAATACACCCAGTCTCTGGCATTTTGTTATGGCAGCTCAAATACTAGTCCAAACACAACTAAATAATAAAGAGACAACTCAATCAATATATGGATGTGAACAGTCATTTTTCCAAAGACAATGCACAAATGGCAGCTAAGCACGTGCTCATTAGCTACCATGAAATGCAAATAAAAACTACAGCAAGACCCCATCCACACCTACTAGGATGAGTATATTTTTTAAAAATACACATACAATAGCCTTCAGAGGCTGGGAACAGAGGCTGGGAAAGCCGGATGCCAGATGGAGATGGGGGGCTGGATACGCACATTGTCAATGCACACAGGAAGAAATGAAGAGTCCGGCCCTGTGATACAACCTTCATTGCAACTTAGGAACATTAGGATTCTCTGGCCAATGTGTGCCAGAGGACACCACCAGAGACCAAATCATGTGGAGGCTCCCGGCCAGGACTGAAGAAACCACACACACTGAGACAGTCTGTGGAAAGTCAGCCACCCTGCCAGAGCCGTCACTGTTGCCCAGTTTCACCCTCCCAGGCCCTAACCCCGAAACCTACTTGCTTCCCCTATCCATGAGGGCATGCCACAGGAGTCCACGGGCTAGGGTATTCTCAGGACATGCTCATTTCAGACAACGACAGATCAAAAAGCAGATCATTATCACCACAACTGAGCACAAAAAAAGTAGCAGAAATGAATCCTGGTGAATCCCAATGCACCATGTATGGCACCTAAGCTGACGCCGCACATTTCCTCATCCCTGCCTCTGCTCTGAAGAGGAAGAGGCAGGATCACGAGATAAAGTTCTTTGCATGGCTTGATCAGACGGGCTTCTCCACACGGGAAGTTTAAATGGCCTCAGCATTCCCTTGCATCAGGAACTGTGAGGATTAGTAAAACGCTCACCCTAGCAGCAGTCTTCACCAGAGCTCCCTGTAATCTACAAATTCCCCCATGTAAAAGCTGAGACTAAGACCTTTTCACACCACAGTTTAAGTACAGTAATTCTACACAGCAGTAAAGAGCTTAGAAGGTCTCCAGGAGTGTTTTCACAGAAAAAAGGAAAAACCACATGAAGACACTCCCTGTCCTTAAGTCCCTCGACTGGCAGTAGACACACCCCCTGCTAGCATCTGCCCTCACCCACAGCGACCCCTCTCCTCCTCTGGTCATTGGAAAACAGTCTCCAGATTAGAGAGACTCCAGGGATCAAATGTGTTTTTGTTTTCTTTACCTGAAAGATAATGTGACTTTAACAGCTTAGTTTCCTCCTCTACTCCCCTCTAGCCCGCCCC
>NW_007246505.1:103561-132429 GCF_000164805.1 Carlito syrichta
AATACCAGCTGGGCTCAGTGGCTCAGCCTGTAATCCCGCGCCTTTGGGAGGCTGAGGTGAGTGGACTGCCTGAGCCCGCAGGTTCGAGACCTGCCTGGGTAGCGAGACCTCATCTCTACAATAAATAAAAAAATCAGCCGGGCGTGGTAGCGCATGCCTGTAATTCCGGCTACTCGGAAGGCTGAGTCGGAAGGATCGCCGGAGCCCAGTAGATCGAGGCTGCGGTGGCTGGAAGCGGCCACTGCACTCCAGTCTGGGCAACAGAGTGAGACTCCAACTCAAAAAACAAAAAAAAAGAAATTAGAATACCAAAACACTGATTTAGCCGGAGTTAAACCAGAGAAGGGAGAAGACTCAATTTATCTCTCAAAGCTCAAGTAGTAAAAAGCAATTAGGTAAATATCTTATCTAAGCGAGAAAGAGATACCCTTTGGCAAATCAGTCCTTTGTTATTCCTTCAAAAATTAGAAAAGGGCATGATAATATTCCACTCTCAAAACAGGGGCACAAGTCCAGTTATTTTAAAGGAACAATGACAAGACTATGTCTTACTATGACTTTTGGCTGGAAGCGTGGGGTGGGGGATGGAGTGACACAACTCTGACTTTGGGGGTTGAGTCTACCCACCTACCGCGATTTCTGAAAGAAGAGGAACCGCTCAGTCAGAGCTGCCTGTTCAGCAGGGCCCAACCTCCAAAAATGTACTACAAAACATCTTCGAACTACTCTGGAAGATGTGCCTCCAGCATGGCATGCTGTCCAAATTTAGCTGCACTGAATAAATGGCTACTTTCAGAATTACCTAAATCAAAATACTCCAGCTAGGTGCTGTGTTACAACAGTGGCATCACAGTGAAGATGCTTTACAAGGAACCCAGGGAAGAAGAAAATAGAGATATTCCTCTGTCTATCCAAATCCAAGTTTGCTGGCTGAATTTGAAGAGTTGCTTTCCACAGCAGAATGAACTTGCTGCGCTGTACAGTAAGGGAGCCTCTAGACATATAGGGCTACCAAAATTTAAATTAACTAAAAATAAAGATTTAAAATTCAGTTCATCAGTCCCACTGACTACACTTCAAGTGCTTAATATAGCCACATGAGGCTAACAGCTACCACACGCAGATGCAGAATACTTCCATCATCTCCAAAAGTTCTATGGGGCAAAACTGATAAGGAAATTCAATAATCAAATTTTGGAGGAAAAAGGAATCGAATTTTGAAACAACCTGAAATCCACACCTCCTCTTCAAAACAGGGTTGGTGTTCCTGTGTTTACACAAAACAGAAAATAAAATTTGCAAATGATCTGTTCTGATCAAAACATCTTGAGACTTCTGGTTCCAGACAAGATGGAGTAAGCACACTCTGCCCATTGCTCCAGGAATGAAGCTATAAAACCTGGAAAGAATGAGGAAGCAGCTATTTGGGGACTCCTCAGTCTCCCTGGATCTGAACATAGCACCCAAAACACACACAGGGCACAGAACAGAGCTCTTCTGGAGTGGCCGTGTAGCTCTTCTTGAAAAGTGTAAAGAAAAGGACAGTGTTCCCCACTGAAAGAGATAGGAAGCATCCCAGTTTCTTCCTTTCTTCCTTCTTCTGCACCCCCATGCAGTGCTGTGGAGGGGGTGGAGGAGGTGGCAACAGGTGACGGCAGAAGCTTCACACTCTGAGGAAGAAGAACCTCCCTCTGCAATCAGAGGAGCTGGGATTCCAAGAGGTGGGGCAGTCAAACCCTACTGCCTTTTTGCTCTGTCCTCCAACTTCTCATCTCCAGACACAGACACAGACAAGGTGAGTATGGGGCAGACCAGAGTAACTGGAGCCCAGGTTTTGAGCTAGAGGGTTGGAACAGGAGCTCCAGGGGACCTAAAAGCACCAAGGAGATGATGGGGAGAAAGAAACTCAGAAAAGTGGCCCTTGAAGCTTGTTTATAAACTCCTGGGTCGGGGTGCAGTGGCCCACGCCTATCATCCCAGCACTTTGGGAGGCGGAGGCAAGAAGATTGCCTGAGCCCATGGGATTGAGACCAGCCTGGGCAACATGGCAAGACCTTGTCTCTACCATAAATCAAAAAATTAGCTGAGACTGGTGGCACACGCCTGTAGTTCCAGCTACTTGAAGCCTAAAGTAGAAGGATCACCTGAGCCCAGAAGGTTGAGGCTGCAGTGGCCATGCGCATGACACTGCACTCCAGCCTGGGTGACAGAGACTGACAAAAAAAAAGCTCCCGAGACCACCCATGAGCTACGCATGTGTAGAACTCTCATGTGGAGAACAGAACTGCAAAACAAAACACCACCCAGGTCCCAGACTGGCCAGGGTGTGGCAAGAATTTGGAACAATCTGAATAGTGTTACAAAGGCTTGGAAGCAGAACTGACACTGGAACTCCAAACACAGAAAGCTGTTCGGAACTTACAGCCTGAACCAAAACAGATGACTGCCTGCTCCTCCCACAGGAGTTAAGCAGCCAGAGTCTCCTAACCAAAATACAAGGTCTAAAATCTCCATGAAACAATCCAAAACTACTCAACATACAAAGAACCAGGAAAAGCTCAATCAATAGACATTAACAACAAGATGTTACAGATGAAATTATCTGACAAAGACTTCAGTACAACCATTATAAAAACAAATTGTGTGTTTTTATCACATATTTTAACAAGTAAGAATAAACACTTTGGAAACAACTAGAAAAATGGGATGTCTCGGTAATAAAACAGAAGATAAAAAAAGGCAAAAATAGAAATTCAAAATCGAAAACAGGCCAGGCATGGTGGCTCAGGCTGTAATCCCAGCACTTTGGGAGGCCAAGGCGAGAGGACTGCCTGAGCCCAGGGCTTCGAGACCAGCCTGGGCAACTTGGTGAGATCTCGTCTCTACAATAAATCACCAAAAATTAGCCAAGCATGGTGGCGTGCATATGTAGTTCCAGCTACTTGGAAGGCTGAGGCGGAAGGATCGCCTAAGCCCAGCAGGTCAAGGCTGCAGTGACCGTGACTGTGCCACTGCACTCCAGCCAGGGTAACAGAGTGAGATTCCAGCTCAAAAAAAAAAAAAAGAAAAGAAAACATAAAATAACTGAGAAATCTCAATGGATAAGATCAATAGCAGTATGGACACAACAGAGGAGTGTCAATAAAAAATTACAGAACCTGAACAAAAGAAAAAAAGGGCTGACCAAAATGAAGAGACATCAAACCCGTGGGACAAAATGAAATGGTCTGGCATTCATATCATCAGAGTCTCAGAAGGAGAAGAAAAAAGAATGAAAAAATAATGAGTGAGAGCTTCCTAAATGTGGGGATAAATTAATGTAAACCCACAAAATAAAACAAACTTGGTGAATCCCCAAAAAGATAAACTCAAAGAAATCTACACCCAAACATATAATAATCAAACTGCCAAAAACCAAAAACAAGAGGGAAAAAAGCAATCAGAGAAAAACAACAAATTAGTTAGAGGAAAAACCATTTTAAAAGTGCTCAAAGAGTCAGACTATCAACCAAGCTTTCTATATCTAGTGAAAACATCCTTAAGGAACAAGCTGACGTTCTCAAATGAAGGAAAGCTAGTAGAACTAGTGGGCTTGCAGTAGAGAAAACTGCCTAAGGAAGTACTTAGAGCAGAAGGGAAATACCAGAAAGAGCTCTTGGACCATCAAGAATGAAGGAAAGGCCGAGCACGGTGGCTCAAGTCTGTCATCCCAGCACTTTGGGAGGCTGAGGCGAGAGAATTGCCTGAGTCCAGGGGTTCGATACCAGGCTGGGCAACTTTGTCTCTACAATAAATCAAAAAATTAGCCAGGTGTGAGAGCATGTGTCTGTAGTTCCGGCTACTTGGAAGGCTGAGGCGAAAGGATCGCCAGAGCCCAGAAGGTCCACGCTGGGGTGGCCGTGGGCGTGCCACTGCACTTCAGAGTGAGACTCCGACTCAAAAAAACAAAAAAAGAAGGAAGAATAAAAATGATGAACCGGAGCACTCCTGCACTGCTGTGGGAACACATTCTGGAAGACAGTGCAGTGGCACACTTACGGCCACCCCAGTGTCGACCTGCTGGGCTCCTTCCGCCTCAGCCTTCCAAGTAGAAGGAACGACAGCTGCACGTGACTACGCCCGGCTGATTTTTGAGTTAACATACAGACGAGGTCTCGCCAAGGTGCCCGGGCTAGTCTCGAACCTGCAGGCTCAGGCAATCCACTGGCCTTGGCCTCCCAAAGTGCTGGGATGACAGGCTGAGAAAACGAGCCTAATCACACAGGGAAGTTTTAAGGTAGACTGCAACTGTTCTATATCCTGATATGGGTGGTGGTTCTACAAATCTATCTACACATGAGTTAAAACTCAGAGAACTATATACAAGAAAGTTCATTTCATTGTGTTAATTTAAAAACTAAAAAGATAAACTTTTGAGAGAGAGGGAGGGTGAATTGAGGGAATGAGGGAGGTCGCGGAGTAAACGATGGAGAGGGGAAAAGCAAGACTGCCAGAAGGAGAGAGAGGGAGAGAGAGAGAGAGAAAGATGGAGAAAGAGAGGGAGGGGAAGGGAGAGAAAGGGAGAGGGAGAGAGAGAAAAGAGACAGCGAGAGGGAGAGAAAGAAAGAGAGGAGAGCGGGAGATAGATAAGGAAAGAGGAAAGGAGACCAAAAACTAAAATTTCAAAAAATATTTATCTGCAATTATTTCTACAAGAAGCACTAAGTAGCCATGAAAGTTACCGAAGGCAAGCATCCGGTTCATCTGTGCCTAAACCTGCCGGACCCTGGGAAGCAGCCAGCACCCTGGGGCCCGCCGCCTGTTCCAAGAGCCAGAAGTGGCTCTTATGTGTTGAACCGCATCAAAGGAAGACCTCATGGCACGTGAACATGGTATGTCCGCAACGATGTTCTAACGGGACACCTCGCTGATGTGTGATCTCTGGCTGCACTCACATGGGGCGGAGCCAGAGAGACCCAGCAGAGACAAAAAAACCCCAAAGCCTAAAACACTGATCTGATACTTTATGGAAAAGGTGTGCTGACCTTCTCAGTAAATACGACATGTTTTGCTTTTCTGATCAACCCCGACTGCCCAAAGGGTGGAATTCTAGAGTCTGCCTACAGCCTCTGGTGAAGAACAAGGAAACTCATCCGTCACAGAGTGGGAAAGGCCGGGTACACAGGCTCCCAAGGTCATGGACCAGTTGGCTGGGCAAGGATGACCGGCCCTGGCCTTGACAGCAGCCTCCTCCCTGGACCGCCTGAAACGCAAGGGCTTCCGACAAGCCTACTTAACCCCACCTCGCCACTCCCCTATTGTCAAGGCCTCTCAGTTCCTAACATGTGTCTCCCACATCGGTTTTATAAAGGAATGAGACATTTCTATGATGTGGAAAGCAATTCCGGGCCAAAAGTAATTTTTCAATATTGAATCCAGTTCTAAATGCTGACGGTCCAGGTGTTAAAAAGAAAAAAAAACCCTCATATTTCACCAAATCTGGACCACATTATTTCCTGCAGCCTGCAGATGGCCCTGGGCCATGGCTACGGCACTGATTCTGTAGGAGAGCCTGAGCTAGTGTGGAGACTATTTTACACACCTGGGGAAAATGCTAATTCCACTGGCACTCACAGGGTCAAAAAAACTCAACACATGACCATCTTTTCTTTTCTTTTCTTTTCTTGAGTTGTAGTCCCATTCTGTTGCTGGAGTGCAGTGGCACACTCACGGCCACCCCAGCGTCGACCTGCTGGGCCCAGGCGATCCTTCCATCTCAGCCTTCCAAGTAGCCGGAACTACAGGCGTGCGCTACTATGCCCGGCTGATTTTTTGATGTACTGTAGAGATGAGGTCTCGCCAAGTTGCCCAGGCTGGTCTGGAACCCCCGGGCTCAGGCAATCCACTCGCCTTGGCCTCCCAAAGTGCTGGGATTACAGGCTGAGCCACCAAGGCCGGCCAACCATTGTTTCACTTCCAGAATGCTATTAGCAGAGTTCATGTTGAGTAAAAACACAATTGCAAAGAACTGCGAATACCAACACTGAAAACAGTATGGTTCCACAGATAATCAAATTACTCTCTACAGCAGCACCTTCCAGAGAGAAGCACAAACACTCAGGCTTCGGAACTCTCCTGACCAAAAAAACCCATGGTCCACAGGGCAAGTGTCCACCAGCTTCCTGGAAGCTGAAAACAGCCGGAAGTGTCCGTCCCCTGTGTCCCTCAAGCTCCCACAGGCAGCCTCCATTCTCTGGAGAGCCTCACTTCTCTGCTCCCAGCTGGCCTCCCTCCCTGCATAGCTGCCTGCTGTATGCACCCCTCTCTGTATTTGTCCTTTTCTGTCTAAACCGCATCCGTGTCTTCCCTAGGCCTTCCTATCATACCTCTCCATCCTGTCATTGGCCGGCCATAGGCATCACACAGCATGTTCTAGATAAAAGCTGGCTGAGTGAATGAATTAATCAATCCACAAATTGAAAGAATGTGTGCGTGGGCTGTAGCAACACCAACGTGCATATGCCTACGATCAAGGAGTTTTATATTCAATTTTGACTTCCAAAAGTTGTATTTTCAAGAAGGCTGCCACAACACCTTCCATCTCACAGGATCTCCCACAAGGTGTCCCTGTCACTCCCCCATCAACAGCTAGGGTCCATTTCCCCATGCTCGTGTGTCAGGTGGGCTCTATAAGGGTTTCTGACGCATAGAATATAAAAGAAGTGACCCTGGGTGCCAGTCCTGAATGAAGCCAGTTCAACCCTGGCTAGATTCTATTTTTTGCCCTTAAAACGCTCACTCTTGGGTGAGTACTTCCTAGAACCCAATCTGTCATACTGGAAGAAAAGCCCAGCCACATGAAGAGGCCACACACAGGTTCTCAGGCTGAGGCTGGCCCCACCCTCAGCTCTAAGACAAACACCGGCATCTCGACTCCAGACCGTGCCGGGGGTCTTGGCTCCAGCCACACACCAGAGCATCTTCTTGACTCTAGCCCTGTCACAGCACCATCTTGACATCCTATCATGCCAGGGCACATCTTGGCACCAGCCCTGTTCCGGCACTATCTTGACTGCAGCTGTGTCAGAGCTTTTGACAGCAGCTGCGTCAGGGCACCATCTTGACTCCAACCATGTCAGGGCACCATTTGACCCCAGCCGTGTCAGGGCATAATCTTGGCTCCAGCCCCATCAGGGCACCATCTTGACGTCCAGCTCTTTGGGCCTTCATATGACCACAGCCCCTACCAGCATCTTACCACAGCCACACACGAGACCCAAGCAAGACTCACAAGACTTTGTACCTTAAATGGGTGAGTTATCAGCTTAAACCTCTAAATTGTGGAATAGTGTTGTATTACACAGCAATACATAGCAAAAACAGATCTGTACAGGAATTTTGTTTTTCCCATAAATTGTTCTAAATAAAAAATGCTACATTATTTATTCACCTTAATTTGCTCTTTGTTTCTCTTTCTGGAAAACAGCATAACAGAGATGCCCACACTTCTGGTATAATTAAACTGCGTTATGGCTCATGGAAAGTCCTGGACTACAGTTCCTCATGTCTGGCACTGCTTGTCCTGGGATTCCCCCTGGTCGTTTTAATTCTGAACAACTGCATCTCCCAAGGTAAGCTGCTATTTTTCTGGACAAGTGTCCACAAACCCTAAGATTTCCAACACATCCAGCGATTATTCCTCGATTTTCTACCAAGCCTTGACGAGGAATCAGGCGGTGTTAACGCCACAGTCAGAATCTGCTCTCTTTCTGTCAGCACAGATTTGTGCTCGATTACTTGTAAGTAAACTCTTCTTTCTCCCCAGTACTCCCCGGCTCCTACTATGGGGCTGGGGCATTCAAAAACCTATGCCAAAACACAGGGCACGCATTTTGTCATGGAGCCCAAGCCAGGCCAGCAATGGAGAATGTGCAGACGAAGGGCTCCCTTCAATCAGGTCTTTGGTATAAATGAGGAAGGCATGGCTCAAAGAGCAACACCCTTTGGGGGATGGAGAGGGACCTGGACACTGTGGTCCCTCGCCCACTGAGAAAAAGTAAAGATACTTTGGTATGTTTTACATAAACCCAAGGAGCTAGACCCACACAGGTCTACAGGCCAAGCATCCCCTTGACCACAGCATAACATGTTTTTTTCCTTCACTGTGGACAGCTCTGAGCTCAGGGCGGTCCCACCAGTAGCCTCTGGCCTGCAGGTCTGGTTTATTCCTCTGGATGCAACGGCGGTAGGGCTGGTGCTTTCCCTCCTGCCATGGTGCATGTAAGGAAGCTGCATACCAACTCTGTCCTGAATGCATGCACCTGGCCCAGTCCCCTGGTCCCACCCCCGGAAGCTCTCCCCAGTAAGAGCATTAAAAATCCCTGTCAAAGAACGCAGGGTGCCACCAGGCCCTCTTGGCTGTGATCCCACAGATGCCTGAAATGCACAGAAGGTAGGGCAGATGCACGACCCCACATTAACGACTACCCAGCCCCGCTATACATATGGCTGCACTGACAGCACTGTAACTCATCCAGCCGAGCAGCTGAATCCGAGTCCAAAGCTACCTTCTACATCCAGACTCTTCCATTAGGAGATGCCTTCAGGGGAACTTTCTCCTCCCCTGAAAATTCAGGCCATAAATTACCTTTGACAAATGAATGCTCACTCCTCCTCAGAGAGAAATTCTGAGAGGAGAACAGGAGGGAGCACGACGGAGACTTTTCTGGCTGGGGTCTCCTGGAGGTCGAGAGTTGGATGTCTTTTGCTTCCATGAAGACTGCTCACAGAAGACCAGGTCGGGGCCTGGGAGGTGACAGCGGCCGCTGGGAGGGGCTGACCCAGCTCCCGGACAGGACTCAGGGACTCAGCAAGGCACCCTCCACTTCCACCCCAATCTGCTTCCAGGCAACATGGCTCCGGCAACGGGGCCGCCCCCTCCCACTCACCCCCACACCAGCTAAGGGGCTCTTCACATGCACCCTGTGCTTCTCTGAAGAGGCCACACGCATGCCAGACTTGCCACCACTGCTCCCAAGCCCTCGCCCCAGCCGCACGCAGTATGGCCCTGACTTCCCATCAATAAGCAACATCCAAATGTGTTGTATTTATGAGGAAATGTGAGCGTAACAACAGTTATAGCTGGGAAAACTAAGTTGGCTTTTGAAAGACACAACAGAACAGAAACAAATCTGTGTCAGAATAAGATGTGGGGAAGAAACCTGGAAGTCAACATGGGACCTGCTCCCCCTGAAGTTTCCACTGGCTGACACATCATATCTAGAGAAACCAGAACAGAAAACCCTGGATGCCGTTTAAACAAGAAGACCACTGAGAACCCCTGTCAGCCAACCCTCAGGAAAAGACCCGGGTCTCCATCAAAAGGTCGATGAATTCATGGACATTTACACAATTTAAGGTGAATAAAATGTTTACTACATGGTTGGATGATTTCATTACATTGCTCCAATTTAGACATTTTGGTTCCCTCAACCAATTCCTGGTCCCCACAGCAGAGTGACCTGACTCCTGCTCTCATTTCACCAGGAGAGTCTGTGAATGAAATGCCTGAAGAGACCCTGCAATTACTTTCACAGTTTTGCTGATAACTTTTTACAAGCACAAGAATTTGACTAAATCAAAAGTCACGAGCATCTGACAATAAGGAGTGCCAGCATCTCTCTGAACTCCTTTGACCAAGCTGTAGAAATGCAGACGCTTTCCATGAATCTCCAAGTGCCCTAAAGGGACGAGCTGTTTTTGGCTTTCTTATTTTACGAGCCAGCACAAAACAGAAAAAGGCCCCCTGCAGTACTTCTCAAATAATGACAGCCACAACTGAGAAATGCTGCACTGACCACATGCTTTCTAAAACTCCCCCAAAAAGCCAGAACGCAACAAAGTCTGGCATAAACCCACAACCACAGAGAGAACAAGGAAAGGTCACAGGAGGTGAAACCTCCACAAGTGATTAGAAGAAAGCAGGTCAGCAGACACACGGTACAGCAGGCAGGGAACTCGGGGAATGAGGGGTCTACAGGGGACTCAGCCCATGGACAAAGCTGCACAAAGGGGCCCAAAGGGCTGGCCAAGCCACAGAAAGATCCAGAACCCAGCAACACTGGGTTCACAGTATAGCAAGGTGGGGGAGAGGGAAGAATCAGTGAGATCAAATGTGATTCTCCAGACAGACCCAATGATCCGGTGCTCCGGTGTCTCTTGCCTTCTCGTAACCCTGCAAGGGACAAAAATGAATGTGCCTGTCCTACAAAAGTAAAACAAGACTTGCAATATCTTGGTAGCTAGAGCCCCCGGCACAAAGCCTGAGATGACGTCTTCCAGCCATACATGCAGACTCTCAAGGTACACACTGCTGCTTTGCCCAAAAGTCAACCGAGAGCCAGCAGACATATGCAGAGAGCCCCTGGTATGAAAGAGAGGTTCCCCGGCAAGAGGGCAAGCAAGTCACTCCAGAAGAACAAAGACAAAAGAAAGAAAACGCAATCTCTGGAGATGTGAAGAAGGCATTACTTGCCGGGCACAGTGGATCACGCCTGTCATCCCAGCGCTTTGGGCGCCAGAGGTGAGAGGACTGCCTGAGCCCACGGGTTCGAGACCAGCCTGGGCAACTAGGTGAGACCTCATCTCCACAATAAATCAAAAAATTAGCCGGGCATGGTGGCACGCACCCAGGTTCTTAGAAGGCTGAGGTGGAAGGAATGCCTGAGCCCAGCAGGGCGAGGCTGAGGAGGCCTTGAGTGGGCCAGAGTGAGATTCCAGCTCAAAAAAAAGAGAGGGTATTACCTTCTTAAAATAGAACCCAAATGCAGTGAAACAGGAAAGGCTACTGAAATTAAAACAGAATGCCAACATTAGCAGGAAAATCCAATCGTATGGTTGAGAGACAAAATTGAAGTTGCGTAGCCCTTGCTGTGGGGACAATGAAGCCACGAGGAGCTTCTGAAAGACGGGACAGAAAACATGGGAGGGCACGACTTCTGAAAGGATACAGAGAGCCTGCCCCAGCTGACAGACACACGTATCCACGCTAAAAGAGCCACCCCACACTCAGAGCAACGAGCCAAAGACGTGCACCTGACACATCCTCCTGGAATCTCAGAACACCAGAGATGCACCAAACAGTCAAAACCTCTCCAAGCAAAAACAGATCACCAGAAAAGGAACGAGGCTTCAAGGGGCCGCAGACACCTGAGAAGGCAGCACGGGGCGTGGGAGCCGGCGGGTGACGTGCCGAGAACATGATGTTCAACCGGGAGTGAAAGCAGCCCAGCTCTCAAGCCTGTGGGTGCGAAAATTACAAGGACTCCTCTTCCCATCCCTCCCTCCATTCCCCTTCCAAACTCGCTCGCCACCACACAAGCCAGGTTTCTTCCACATTCCCAGAAAGAAGAGGATCAGAAGCTGCAGGGACGCCTCAGATCAGCCTGTCGTGGGGCACACACCGACCCCAAGTCTGGCCCAAGTGGACAGGGCCAGAAAGACACAGAATGGCCTCCCCAGGGGAGAGGGGGTCTTGTAACCACAGAAGGATCCAGAAGGCAGACAAAGACTGTGGTGTTCGGGGAGGAAAAAAGAGAGACCTATACAGGCAACATTAATCACCTAAATGTACCCAAGTGACCGGCCCTTGAGGAGACGACTAAGCATTGCCAGAAGACACAGTTGCAATCCCTCCCGAGTCAATTCTTGTTCAGCCTCTAATAATTCACCACCAATACCGTCATCAAGTCCTTCCTAACTGGAGTTTGTCATACACCAGTTATCCCTGCTCCGTCTGCTGACAGACTAAATTATACTTAGGCAAGTCACTTCAGCTCCCAGGCTTAGATTTATGCTAAAACAGGAGCAGGAAGGACAAAGGGGTAATAATATCTGCCCCAGCCTCGGCATGGGGTGGGGGGTGGGGTGTCCGGCTTACAATTAGGTTGCATTTGCAAACGGTTCCAGAGGTCCCAGGGGAGAAAGGCTATAAATAACTCAAGGTATTATTTTCCCCAGAAATAATCAATTATTTTCTCATCAAAAGGAGGCCAACAAAGAAAGGCTTAAGGATGAGGACCCCGTAATTTGTGTAAGCCTCCAGCTTTAACAAGATTTCCAGAGTGTTTGTAACTTCGCAGGGCCCCAGTAAAGTAGCTGAGAAATCCTTTCATTGCTAGAAAAAAATACCATAGTAGCACTTTAAAGGTACACATTTGTTTATTCCACAAGCGGATGGGGGGGCAGAGGAGGTGGGGGAAGGGGTGAGAATGAATGAATTTTGCCTCAGCAGACCACAACTGCCCTTTCTCTGCAGGCCCTTTTCCCCCACCTGGTGAAGGGGGCTGACTCCTTGAAGTCACAGAGCTTGTCACACAAGACACAAGCCCACCCAGAAGGGTCTTCCAGATCACCCACTTGTTGGACTCCTTCTACAAAACCTGAATTCCCAGTCTGGGTTCATCCACTGTCAACAAGCTCCCATGACATTAGCAGCACTCAGCTGGGCTAGAATGAAGACAACCAACCACTTGGAAGCCCAAGCTGGACTGTGGCCCGTCATTCTCTAAAAAGCACACAAGGCGGGAAGGACCCTTACGCTCCACAGACCAAGCCATACTTCCTGAGTCCCCCACAGACCAAGCCATACTTCCTGAGTCCTCCAGCAAGTGACTCATTACAATAAAACTGTGCTTAGGCCGGGCTCGGTGGCTCAGCCTGTAATCCCAGCACTTGGGGAGGCCGAGGTGAGTGCATTGCCTGAGCCTGCAGGTTCGAGACCCGTCTGGGCAACTTAGCGAGACCTCATCTCTACAATAAATCAAAAACTAGCCGGGCATGGTAGCGCGCGCCTGTAATTCCGGCTACTTGGAAGGCTGAGGCGGAAGGATTGCTGAGCCCAGCAGGTCGAGGCTGCAATGGCAGGCAGTGTGCCACTGCACTCCAGTCTGGGCGATGGAGTGAGACTCCAACTCAAAAACAAAAAAAAAAACAAAAAAACTATGCTTAGGAAAAAAAAAAGACAAATCCAAAAGAAAGGTGCCTCCAAAAAAAAGACAAATCCAAAAGAAAGGCGCCCCCAAAGGCCATGGACACTGATCAAACACAGTTGGAAGAGGAGCTAGGGTTCTGCTTCCAGAAGACTCCCAGTACCAGGCAGGGGCCATGCCCAGGAGGGAGCTACACCCAACAGGACCTCTGACTTGGCGGGGATGGAGGGAGGGTAGAAAGTGACTATTTCCTCCTAAACTTTAAAGACAGGACAAGCGGTAAGGGGAAATGCTGACCCTCTTCTTTGGTCTGCTTTCTTTTTTCAAAGTTAAGTTCTATTTTTCTAACTAGGGAGCAAGTGAGTGAGAGTGAGTGAGAGAGAGAGAGAGAGAGAGAGAGAGAGAGAGAGAGAGAGTGTGTGTGTGTGTGTGTGTGTGTGTGTGTGTGTGTGTGTGTACATGGAACAAAACTCAAAAGTCACACAAGAGTGAAAAGTAAGGCCTTCTCTTCCACCCTTGCTCCCAGAGAGAGAGAGAGAGAGTGTGTGTGTGTGTGTGTGTGTGTGTGTGTGTGTGTGTGTGTGTGTGTACATGGAACAAAACTCAAAAGTCACACAAGAGTGAAAAGTAAGGCCTTTTCTTCCACCCTTGCTCCCAGCCACCCATGTCCCCCCCTGCAAAGGCAATGATTTCAGCTTTCTTTAAATAATCCACAAACTCTGGAACACTTTCGACATACAGTCACGCATTCATGCAGGGGTCTGGGCAGACCAGAAGCTGGGCCTTGGGAGAGCCACTCCTTCCCTCACTAAGTCACACAACTCCTGGGCATGCCAGCCAAGAAGCAAGTCCCAGGAAAAGCCCAGGGTCTGACAGGCATCTGGGCCCAGTAAACTAAGTGAAGACCTCACCATGGATGTAAACAGTCCTACTAACGTAGACAAGAACTACAGAGAGCCTAGCCCCAATCCCTCCTGTGCCCCTGCCTCTTTTTAAAATCAGAGCTTTTTTTTTGCCTCTGTTTGCACTCACTTTTTCTGAGCAGATTCTCAGAGATGTTAAGGTTAACACAGAGTTTTTCAACCTAGTGGAAATCATTCAGGCAGAATGTCAAGATAATAAAAAGCAGAGTTAGTAACAGCATGGATTGAACTGTGCCCTCAAAACTCATTTGTTGAAGTTCCTTTTTTTTTTTTTTTTTGAGTTGGAGTCTCACTCTGTCACCCAGACTGGAGTGCAGTGGCCGCTCCCGGCCACCGCAGCCTCAACCCGCTGGGCTCCAGCGATCCTTCCGCCTCCGCCTTCCGAGGAGCCGGAATTACAGGCGCGCGCTACCACCCCGGCTGATTTTTTTATTTATTGTAGAGATGAGGTCTCGCTGCCCAGGCAGGTCTCCAACCCGCGGGCTCAGGCCATCCACTCACCTCAGCCTCCGAAAGGCGCGGGATGACAGGCTGAGCCACCCAGCCCGGCTCATTTGTTGAAGTTCTAACCACCAATACCTCAAAATGGGAAAATTCAGAGACAGGGCTTTTGAAGGGATAATTAAGTTAAAATGAAGCCATTGGGGTGGGCCCCTAATCCAATAAGACCTGTGTCCTTCCAAGAAAAAAAAACCCGGACACACAAACACGCAAAGGATCAACCGTGTGAAGCACACAGGGAGGAGATGGCACTGGCAGACCAATGAGGAGGCCTCAGTAAGAAACCGCAACGCCTTGATCTCCACAGCTTCTCCAGTCCAGAGCTCGAGCCAGTCAACCCCTGCTCGTTAAGCCCCTCAGTCTTTTGTCCTAGGGTGCTGCGGCCCTAGCAAACTCATATAGTAACAAATATACTGAAAGCACGCATAGTTGTGTTTGCAACAGGAAGTGCCAAGAGATACTAGCAGGATTATAATCCACTGGATAAAACAGGAGTCCTGAATTGCATTGGCATAAGGATACAAGCAACTAAGTCAGAGTTCGATGAGGAATGGGATGGTTTTTCAGAAGCTCCCCGCCAAGTGCCAAATCCTGAATAATTTCATCGAAAAAGCCCAGCAGACGCCACCTCCATCCATGACTCCCATCAGCTAGGCCACAGACCGAACCTGCAGGCCATCCCGCAGAAGCAACCAAATGGGCTCTCCGAATACACAAAACCTAGTAACACACTTGTGGGACTCCCATGGAACACCTGGGCTGGACTCTTCACGCGTGTCAAGGGCAGGCTGAGGAATGTTCCCGACTGAAGGAAATGCCAGTGGCATGGAGCCAACCACAACAGGTGACCCCAGAGAGAATCCCGCTGCGCAAAAGGCCTTACTCGGACAGTGGCTGAAACGATCCCTTCGAAAGCCCTGTCTTCAAATCTTCTCGCCGTTTTAGGGCCCTTCACCACCTCTGAAGCGTCCTTGCAGGAGGCTGGTGATCCGTTCCCAGCAAGACCTTTGCCAGAGGTTAAGCCACCACCCGAATCCCTTTCCCTTAGAAGGGCCCACAGGTCTCGTGGCTCCCACCACGCCCTGCCTCAGCTGGCTTCCGGCATGAGTTCCATCTGGAAGAATCTCTGGGGATTTCATGCCAGTGAAGTGGCATACATGGTCACTGAGAAGCTCCACAAACAAAACTCAGAAAGAAAGCACACTCCCTGTCTACCACGGAGCTACCAATGTGACCTCCAACAGACAGGAAGCAGGAGAGACTGCAAAGGGAATCTGTGTGGGGAGTCAAGGCCCGGGAGCAGTCAGCCCTGTCTCTTCTCCTCTGTTTCACCAATCTGCCATCTGTCAAGTCGGTCCATCTAGTGTAGTTCAACCTGCCTCTTGTTCGACACTGCCTTCCAAGACCAGCCTCGCCCACCTGTGACAGCTTCAGCTGACCTTCACCCCAACAAACACCAGCAGCAACACACCATCAGCCCTCCAGGTCTCCCTGGCAGGGACTGTGCTGGCGAGGGTCCTGTGAGGGGTCCCAGCCTCCTCCAGGAATCAGAGGGGAAAGGTCAGGCCCGCCTCACCTAATTGGTCTGCAAAAGGATTCCTGACACTCCACCCGTCCTTGATTGCCTAAAGGAAAAGGGGACCTTCCAGGTACAGACATTCTGCGCCTCCATTCTCCATTCCCCAACCCGTATGTTCCAAGATGGTTGTTTGTTTTTTTTTGAGTTGGAGTCTCATTCTGTCACCCAGACTGGAGTGCAGTGGCCGTTCCCGGCCACCAGAGCCTCGACCCGCTGGGCTCCGGCGATCCTTCCACCTCAGCCTTCCGAGTAGCTGGAACTACAGGCGCGCGCTACCACGCCCGGCTCATTTTTGATTTATTGTAGAGATGAGGTCTCGCCAAGTTGCCCAGGCAGGTCTCGAACCCGCAGGCTCAGGTAATCCACTCACCTCAGCCTCCCAAGGTGCAGGATTACAGGCTGAGCCACCGAGCCCGGCTCCAAGATGGTTTTAAGATCATCAGAGTATGAGTGTGAAGGGCTTTACCTCCTCTATCGTCCCCCTGATCTGACGATGTCTGACACCCAGGCTGCTCTCCTGGGTCTTTGGCGAGAGCTGGCGCTAACTTGTCCCCCTGCCGTCTAGCACGTTCAAGACTGTTCCTGTCCACTGAACACAGCACACTTCCACTTCCGGTCTGGCAACACTTGTGGGTCTTTTTAAGAATGAATGTTGGGACATAATCTGGATAGACAGTAACATGAACAGGATTGCATCTAAAAGCTTTTGGACCAGTATGTTAAATCATATTTTCTAAATGAAGTCATCAACTTCCTATGCCAAGAAGGTGATTAACTGATTGGAAAGACGATTTTACCGCCCTTTCTGTGTGACAGGTGGAGCTCAGACGCCTTCCACTGGAGCAGCCTGGAGCTCAAGACCCCCGGGTTTCCAAATGGCGGTGTGGCCTGCAGTGTGGTCGGCAGCTGGCCGGGAAGGACAAAGGGAGGAGGCAAACAAAGGGCAAAGGCCACAAAAAACAAAAAAATAAAAACAAAAAGCCTCTGCCAAAGCTCTGGGATTAGGGGTGGGGTGGGGGCTGGCCTGTCACTCTGAAGGCCCCAGGGAGGGATCTCTCAGCAGGAACAGCCACCCTTCAAGGACCTTGCCTTTAACAAAAACTGACTTCTCAGCACACGGTCTCCAACCCTTTCCTAGGGAGAGGGCTAGGGATCCGCAAGCCGTATTTTCCACCTGGGCCGCCGTGCTGGGGAGTGTGACCGAGGATGTCACCGGAAGGACAGGCCGAAGACCCGGTGGGACTGAGATCAGAAAGATGCCGGTCCCGCCAAAATGAAATTACAAACAGCAACAACAGGAAACCCCTAAAACTCATCTGCAAAAGCCCTTCTCCAGGCCCTGATGCTTCTCTGAGTGACCGCTGGTATTAGGTCACATTCCCAGCAGGGCCTCCAGAACGTTAGGTCAGACCCGCCGGGGTGTGGGTGACTGGTGTGCAATCTGGTGCCTCGTGAAAGATGCAAAGACTAGCACAGAAGTTAGATTGGAAAATATAGTTTATTTATAAAGTAAATGAGAGAGAGAGAGAGAGAGAGAGAGAGAGCATCACCTCCCCAAGAGAGGGAAGGGGGCCAAAGCCAGGAAACAGGGTGACAGCCATAGCTCAAAGAGCAGATGGCCACACCAGAGTCTAGTCAGGCAATGGCAACCGGCTGCTCACGGTCGAACGCTTGTGACCCTTCCCTAGATGGGGGCAGATCATTAAGGCAGCTGGGTGGTGGTCGGCTCCACATCATCACAAAGGGGCAGGTAAGTGCAGGTACTCACGCCAGGTGATGACCAACAGGCAGATGGGTGGGTTAGTCACGTGGTTGCTGCCTGTCTGTCACAAAGATCACAAAGGGGCTGATCAGGTTAACTTGGGTCTTACGGTGGAGGCAAATACTTGAAATGGAAAAGCTAATTAGTACAAAACGAGCTGGAGAGGGAGATTAAAACAATTATCAATAGCTACCTCTGAGAAGCCAGTTCTGTCCTTGGTTAGTCATTAGAGGGTAAGTGAACTGCTAGAAAAACAAGAAATTTAGGCAAGGTTAAAATGGCTGTTCACTGGGTGTGTTAAATCCATGTTATGTCCTTTCAACTAGGATGTGTTTAAATCAAATCAACCAATCAAAATTCCCAGGTTTTATTTAAAGCCTGATTGAATAAGGAGCAAAACAAAACAAATCCACCATCTCCATTTCAAGGTGCAAAGCAAGCCCAGGTCGACTTGGGCTGGACCCACGGTGTGTGCTAGTGGATGTCAGTGTCTGTCTTCTACACCACGCTTTCTGTCTCCGCTGCAGACTGTGCATCCACTCGTGTCCTCCCATGCGCCCCACAGTAGCCGCTTCTCAGCCTCTTAATACCCAACTCAGGTTCCCCCATGTGGGGTCCCTACTCAGGGTTGTGTAGTGGGTTAGAGCAACCTGGCCAGACCGCCCCTTCTCTGGAAACACAATACAAACTCTGCCCCCAGGAAGAGGTTTCTTTTCTCCTTAAGAAAATCAGGCTTTTTAGCCAGGCCTAGTGGCTCACGCCTGTTATCCCAGCACTTTGGGAGGTGGAGGCGAGAGGAATGACTGAGCCCAGGGGTTCGACACCAGCCTGGGCAGCATGGCGAGACCTCATCTCTACAATAAATCAAAAAATTAGCCAGGCACGGTGGCATGCACCTGTGGTTCCAGGTGCTGGAAAGGCTGAGACGGAAGGATCGCCTGAGCCCAGCAGGTCAAGGCTGCGGTGGCCATGAGCTTGCCACTGCACTCCAGCCTGGGCGACAGAGTCAGACTCCTACTCAAAAGAAAAAAGAAAAAAATCAGGCTTTTCAGCTTGGAGGTGGGAAGGGGTGACTGCAGGGTGCAGGGGACAAGCTGATGAAAGGGACGATAAGGTCCCCTGTCAGGCACCTTTTCCCCCACCAGCCACAACCCCACTTGCCACTGAAAGCCCCAGGACTGGACCCTGGTGATCACATGCAGACTGCAGGCGGTTCCTGACAGCCCAGAGACCGCTTGCCCCTCTTTCCAGGACTGCTGGGAAATCCAACTCTTCGAAAACCCAGAGTCTGGCAGCGCTTGACTTCTCTGACTCCCAAGCAGACCCACACGACAAGGCCGCCAGGATTTGCGTAAAAGGTCTGGGGTTTCTGCTCCAGGTGACAAGCGCCCACCCTGGGCATGGGGTACATGAGTAGGAAAGAAAATCTCTGAGTTCCATTTCTAACATCCAATTATTTGCAAACGTCAGCGGGATCCATTTGTTTTTCAGGTTTGAAAATACGGTCGTTTAATTTAGTATGCAATACTCCAGAAGTATTCTACAAAAAGGAATGAGTACGGCAGCCCAGGGGAAGCCCTGTTCCTTCATCAGTCCCTCTCCAGAGGTGCCCACGGGCCTGAGTTCAAGCTAACGCGGTCCTCTGCGTAGCCCAAGGACACCCAAGGACCTAGCCTTTGTGGGGAGAACTCCAGGCCATTGCAACCTCCCACGGCATGCACTTCCTGCTTGGCGCTGTGCCGTGGACCCATCCACTTTTAAGCATGTGGCTCCAGTTAGTAAACAGACCACAGTTTTCTCCACGTTCTACCAGTAGGCATGCGGGTTGTCTGCAGTCTCTCTGACTTCGAACCTGTGACGAACGTTCCTGGCACCCTTGTCTGAGGGGTTCTATGAGCCACTCCAGAGTGGACTGCGCCGGCGGGGAGAGACAAGATTCGGCCTTTCCGGATATTGCTCAAATGCCCCTGACGTAGCTGTCCTGGGGCCTCCCAACCCAACTCCCTCTAGCCCCTCTCTCTCTCTCTCCAGCACCCATGGCCAACACTTGGCACTGTCAGAAGTGTACGTCTTGGTGAATCTGACGGGGGCAACGTGTGCCCTCCTTGTGACTTCAGCTCGCATTTCCCTGAGTGGGTCCCTGGAAGGCTTCCTCCTCGAGAACTACCTGTGTAGACCTGTTTGTTTAGAGTAAGCTGAGCATGGCTTAAGAGGTCCAGATTTAAAGGCACAGACTAAGCTACAAACCCCACTGATCCATGGAAGGAAAGGACACCACGCCGAGAACGCAGAGGTAGGAAGGAAGCACATCAGGACAAGACCCCTGGCTTTCCTCCCCAGAGGCCAATGCCTTTCCCGAGGAGAAGGACCATTTCACCTTAAACCCCCAGCCAGGAATGGAAGACCCTGGGGGCTCCTCCAGGGCTCAGGGTCTCTGTCCTTCCAGGCACAGATGAGCAGGGCTGGGGCGGGAGGGGAAGAGCTGCGATGTTTCTGCCTCCCTGCCCACGAGGCACCACCCACTCTGCGCCAAGGCTGACAGAAGTCATGCATCTGTTCCGAAATGACAGAGGAAAACGTGCCTGTGTGTCACAACACTTAAGGGGCAGCCAGTCTGTGTGAGCAGGGAGAATCCCACGGCCCCCAGGACAGGGGCTGGCCACGCTCAGAGACCACTCTCTGGCCGCCACATTCTGCAAGGAAACAAACGCCCTCTCCGCTCACCTTGAAGTTGCCAGAGCCCACTCTGGTGCGCCAGGCTGTCTGCCATGCGGCTTGGTAGGGCTCTTCTACTTTTTCATGTCGAGGCCTCTGTCCATCTTTTCTTTGCTTTCTGTCTCTGAACAACTTCTTGGAAAAACAAATGATCGCAGAATATGCTTATTTGGAAGAGAGATCGTGTCACAAAACAGCGGGCCGGTGCCCCATTCCCCAGGCCTGGCCACCAAAACACCAAACTCCACCCCCTTCCAGTGAGAAGGGGAGCGTGACTCAACAGTCCCAGGACGCTGGCTGGAGCAGGGACGCTTGGACACGAGGCACGGCTCTGCTTGCAGAGTGGACACAGCCCGTGCCCAAGTCCTAAGTGAGAGTGAGAGGCAAGGACAGGGAAGCTGGTAGTGCCAGGCCCCAGGCACATCACCACTGGCTACTTGGCAGGACACAGCCACACTGGACACACCGTGATGGGCCCTGTCTCCAAATGACGCCATGAAGGTCGCCCGTGGGGTACTGAGAGGAATGTCCCCGCACACAGCTGGTGGCCACACCACACCAAGACCTGCTGGGCATGGGGGTGTCTCTGCATGGACAGATCCTTCCAGCTCTGTGTACCACACGGCCACCCTTGCCCACGGGGCAGCATGAGGACGGCTGCGGTCCCTCCGGCTGAAGACCTCGACAAGCTTATGGAAAACACCAAAGCCAAAATCAACCACCAAAACGCGGCACGGAACACAATGCCTCCCCAAAGCTGGGCCAAGAGACCTGGCTTCGGAAGGGCTGACTCAGGACTTCCTTGAGGTCCAAGAACTTGGCGCTCAGTTTTTTAGTTTGCATGTGAGCGCCTGCTTCTACAGGGCCTTCGGCAGACAAATGAAGTTATTTTGTGGCCAACCTGCAAGGGAATCCACTCTGCACAGGAAATGGCTCCAGAGACATCCTGGCTGGGCCCAGGGAATATGGGGTGAAGTACCAGGGTGAGGTTCCTATCCTATAGCCAAGACTCCTTGCTGAGCCGACGGAGCCAGCAACACTGACCAGGTCAGAGCAGGAGCTGATGCCTCCAGCCATGCGAGCCATGAGATCCCAGCGAAGCTCCAAGGTGTTCTTTCAGAGATGGTCCTTTTCTTAGGAAGTGGGAACCTCTTTTCCTCACTTTCGGGAAGAGATCCGAAGAGGGCATCAGGGACCAGAAAGCGTCTCCAAGGCTGACTGTGGGGATGCAGACCATACTGGCCAGGTCCCTCCCCTGGACAGATCTGGTTTCAAAGGGATAAAAGAGCCACTAAGCCAAAGGATGTTGGCTAAAGGCCCAGGGCTCCACACACGAACTCCAGCAGGAGTTCATGTCTTCAGTCAAAAAAGGATCCCGTTTCTAAGGAGCCATCATGTCCATATGTTTTGGGGGGAACGTCACGATTCCATGCCTGACACATATCTTGTACAATGATGGTTTTCAAAGAAATCTGCCAATGGATGCAGATGGGTTGGAGGGGTCGGAAAGTAAGGCGCGTGCCCCCCACCGGGAAGTCTCACCACCCCCACCTGGGAGCAGGGCCTCCTTCCTTCAGGAAGAGACCCCTGAGTCCTAGCTCCAAGTGAAAGACGTTCTCAGGAAAACAAGAGAAGCGATCACTCACTTAAGTCTTCACTGTGGCATGAGCATGTTGACAGAAAAGAGAGGATCTTCTCCTTTACAATGTTTTCTTCTTCTTTTTAGATATTCACTAAAAAGACTTCCTATACAAGATGAGAAGCTTAGCCTCTTTTTTTTTTAAGATTGGAAACTATAGTTTATTTAGAAAGCAAATTAGAGACAGAGAGAGAGAAAGAGGAGATTCACCTCCCCAAGGCAGGGGAGGCCAAAGCCAGGAAACATGGCAGCAGCCATAGCTCCAAGAGCGCATGGCCACACCAGAGTCTAGTAAGGAAATGGTCAAACTTAACCTCTTATATGTACTTCTTTAGCAAAATTTCAGACCAATTTTCCATCTGAACTATATTTTGTGAGTAACCGGGGGAGCTACTTTTCCCCAAATGAATTCCCAACAGCCCCAGCATCTTCCTGACAGTAAACATGCACTCAGACACTGCTCAGGTTCATGCCTCCTTTTGGTTTTCTTGTTGGGTTACTGTAGTAGTCAGCTCTGGCTGCTGCAACAAGGTACCACACCTGGTGGTTTGAACAACAGACGTGTATTCTGTCTCAGCTCTGGAGGCCAGTGCCTGAGATCATGGTGTGGACCAAGTTGGTTTATTTCCTGGCTTCACTCTCTGGCATGCAGACGGTGTCTCCTCCCCATGTCCTCATGTGGTCATCTCTCTGTATGTGTCTGTGTCTTCCTCTTCTCTCTTTTTTTTTCCTGAGTGGGAGTCTTACTTTGTCACCCAGGCTGGAGTACAGTGGCATGCTCACAGCCACTTCAGCCTTGACCTGCTGGGCTCCGGCGATACTTCCGCCTCAGCCTTCCAAGTAGCTGGAACTACAGTCGGCTATTTTTTTTTATTTATTGTAGAGACGAGGTCTCATCAAGTTGCCCAGGCTGGTCTCAAACTCCTGGGCTCAGGCAATCCTCTCTCTTCAGCCTTCCAAGGTGCTGGGATGACAGGCTTCAGCCACCGTGCCCAGCCTTTCCTCTCCTCTTCTTATAAGGACACAAGTCATACTGGATCAGGGTCTGCCCATGTGACCTCACTGTAATTTAATCACCTTTTTTTGAGTTGGAATCTCACTCTGTCGCCCAGACTGGAGTGTAGTGGCATGCTCCCGGTCACCACAGCCTCGACCTGCTGGGCTCCAGGGATCCTTCCGCCTCAGCCTTCCAAGTAGCCAGAACTACAGGCACATACTACCACATCCAGCTAATTTTTGATTTATTGTAGAGACGAGGTCTCGCCAAGTTGCCCAGGTGGGTCTCGAACCCATGGGCTCAAGCAATCCACTTGCCTCGGCCTTCCAAAGTGCTGGGATTACAAACTGAGCAACCTAGCCCAGTCTTTAATCACCGCTTTAAAGGCCCTGTCTCCAAATACAAGGGGTGAGCCCCCAAGAAAAGGAATTAATTTGGGGGGGGCAAGTCCCTTGCAGCACATTTCCTGTGTGAATGTCCTAGGAACCCACCAGCATCAGTGTACCAGCAAGCATTGTTCTAAGAGGCTGTGTCCGGCATCAGTGAATTTTTGTGTGTAGATTCTTTCAACACCTTTGCCCACTCTCTGACAGGTGATCTACGAGCATACCTGCTCACACCGTGATGAGTGTTCAGCAGTTTTTGACCAAAATAGCATGACCCCCGTACCTTACCCTCCCTATTCACCTGATACCGCCCCAAGTGACTTTTGTTTTTTTCTCTGGATGAAATAAGTCCTCCAAGGGAAATGCTTTTGTCGATGTGAAGGAGGTAAAACCGAAAACAGGAGAAACACTAAAAGGCAACAAAATAGATGAGTTCAAAAACTGTTTTGAGCCATGGAAAAAGCATCTCAGTAGGCATACTGCATCAAACAGAGAGTACTTTGAAAGTAACTGGTTTAAACATGTAAGAATAAATACACAACTTTTCATAAGTAAATTCCTTTTTGGGGGAGTCCCTCCATCAAACAGTCATACTCTTAGGTACCGGGAGTTGGAATGCAGCATATCAATTTGCAGGGGCAGGGGGACACACTTCAGCCCTAACAGTTGGTATTCCAATTCCTGAAGCCTTAGGATACGCTTTGATATCTAGATTTCTGCTGGACACCACCTCCTTACTCATTTTCAAAATAGCCTTGACGGTTTTTAGACTTTATGCTTATAGATGAATGTTAGAACCAGCTCACTGAGTTTCATGACAACACCTTTTGGGCTTCTAATTAGCAATATAGATGATTTGATGGAGAACTCACATGCTAACAAACCTGAGTCTTCCTAGCCAATACACTGTTTCTCCTGTTGTCTGGGTCTTCTCTCTGGATCTTTAGTAAGGTTTACGGCTTTCTTCTCACAGATTTCGTACGTTTCTTAGTAAACTCATTCCGAGGTGTTGTACAGTTCTGGGGTTTGTTCAGATGCATCCGGCAGCCTCTGGGTTTCCGCATGTTAATTCACACCTGGCCACCCTGCCAAGCGCTCTACTTGGGTTTCAGCAGACGTCAGCCGATTCCCTTGGGTTTTCCAGAGCTACATGTGTATTACCTACTCATAATTACAGCTTCCTCTGATCTTTTCTAATTGTCATGTTGGCTGGGACATCCAGAGCAGCATTGGACAGCAGCAACGACACCAGACATCTACATTGGGTCCGCTGAATGTAATATAATACCTTGAAACGCAACATTCACCACAGGCAGTTTGGAAAAAATCCTTTTATGGCATTAACTGGGCCCATTTTGCTCATGTCAGCAAAGAATTCTGACATTCAGCACACACATTATTTCCCCCTCTAATCTGCTAATGTAGATTTTTTTAAATGTAAACCATCCTAGAACTCCTAAGATAAACCTTTTTTATTGTTGTTCTTCTAACATATTATCAGGGGGTTTTGGGGGGGCGAAATTCTATGCAGGATTTTTGTATCTATATTTTCAAGTGTTCAGAAGGCATATGTGTTCAGTAGTTTCATTTTTCATGGCAGCAGAACAAAGTGCCTCAAACAAACTGCCTACACTTAGCAGCTTAAATCACCAACTACTTACCAGCTACAGGCCAGAACTCCAAGAATAGCGTGACTGGCTCACAGTTCAGGGTCTTGCAAAGCTAAAGTCAAGGTGTCAGCAGAGCTGTGTTCTTTCTAGACGCCGTTTCTGGGCTCGCTAGGCTGCTGTCTGAATTCAGATCATTCTGGTAGCAGAACTGACATCCCGTTCTCCTGGCTGGTTGCCAGCCATGGCCCTCTCAGCTCCTAGAGGTGCCCCCACTCCTTGCCCCGGGAGGTCCCTCCACCTTTAAAGCCAGCAAGGCACATCAATCCTTCTCACAGTTGAACATCCCGTCTGACCTCCAAACTCAGACTCCCAGGGCTCCTGGGATGAGGCCAGGCTGGCCAGTCTCCCTCTCTGAAACTCCACGGTGCCACATGTCATAACCTAATGACAAAAGCAAGATTGTCATGCCACACTCCTGAGGAGTGCACAGCGTGTATGCCATGGACAGGATGTCTGGGGCATCTTCTCATTCTGCCCCAACCCGCCAGAAGGCAGTGGAGCCTGGACAGAATCCCTTCTTCTGACACTCCGGCTCCTGTCTTAGGCAAGTCCCTTCCCCTGTCCCTGCCTCACTTGCCTCACTGGAGTCAGGAAAGTGGAGTCACACTATACCTACCTCATGGGTTCTCAGTGGATGAAATGGATAATACACATAAAGAACTCGAACGGCACCAGACCACCAGTACGTCCACCTGAGCACGGGGCGTTTTCAGCTAAGAATGGCAGCTACTTGTCCTCTCGTGCTATCCTTGTGAGAGTCTGGTGTCTATACTGCAGAGTACATGGATGAATTTACAGGTTATCGTTTTTTTGTTTGTTTGTTTGGTTGGTTGGTTGTTTTTTTTTTTCCTTTTGAGTCAGTCTCATCCTGTTGCCCAGGCTAGAGTGCAATGGCATGCTCACTACCACTGTAGCCTCAACTTGCTGGACTCAGGGAATCCTTCTGCCTCAGTCTTCCAAATAGCTGGAACTACAGGAGTGCGCCGCCATGCCCAGCTAATTTTATGACTTATTGTAGAGACAAGATCTCACCAAGTTGCCCAGGCTGGTCCCGAACCCCTGGGCTCAGGCAAGCCTCTCTTCTCCACCTCCCAAAGTGTTGGGATTACAGGCGTGAGCCACCACGCCCAGTTCAGGCAACCGTTTTTAAACTTCTTTTCAACAAGAGATATCACAGACAAGTCAAAGGGCCGCCCACGGTAGCCATGGGAAAGAGGTTCTAGAGCTCTCACTGAAGGAGAGACACTGAGTCAGGGCCTGAGGCTGCCCCCAACTCCATCTCTGGGTTGGTCCAGGGCCGACTCTTCCCCCAGGCAGGATCCCCACAGCACGCCTGGTCCTGGGAGACACAGACTCCCCCCAACCGCTGCTTTGCCTGGGGACTCCCTGACATCCTGCCCACCTGCACAGACAGAGCTGCAGACCGAGGCCTTTGCGCAGACCTGTCTTCCACACAGCCCCCCACTTTACAGCTCATGGTCATTCCCTAATAAACGTCTCACACAACCGAATCCCTTCTGGAGCCTGCTTCTCGGAGGCCTGGAGTCACACACGACACGAGCAGCAGAAGACGCCACGCCTGGGATGCCCCGACAGTGCCTAGCGCTCCCCCTATCGTCAAAGTACATCCCAGCGCTGACCAACTCACCCCGTCTCCCCCCCCCCGCAATCCAGATGGCCATCACATTCCATTTTTCAGAGCGCTTTCTTCCCCCAAACTGTGGTGAAATGCACATCCCATAAAGGTGACTGTCCTAACCACTTTTTTTTGAGAATCAAATTGTCTTTTATTAAACCAATCACTACAGAGCTTTGTAAAATGCAAAACAATGTCATTCTTCCAATTTTTCTTTGGTTTTAGAAAACAGTAATTTTTGTAAAAATACGTTACTTAGGTTGCATGTCATGGGCTTATTATTATTTTTAAATGATTTGATAAATATTCTTCCTAACCATTTCTAAGTGCACAGTTCTGCGGCCTTAAGCGCACGTACACTGTTGGGCCACAGCCACGACCATCCACCACCAGGGCTGTTTTCCTTCTGCAAAATGGAAACTGTGTACCCATCCGAGGGCGTTTTTTAAACATAAAACCAGATCACAACATTTCCCTACACAAAGCCCTCCACAGCCTTGCAAAGCACCCGGGAGAAAGTCCAAGTCCCCCTGGAGCCTGCTGGCTCCAAGCCGACCCTGCTCCAGCTCGAGCATGCCCCGCCCCCAGGACCAGCCTGCAGGCACAGTGGGCCTTGCTGTTTCTCCAACACCCCAGGGCCTCCGCTCGGGCCACTCCCCCTCCCCCTAAGACGGCCCAGGGTGGGCCCCCTCTGCCCACCTTCATCTGCTCAAGGAGCCGCCGCCTCATCTGATCTCCCCGACACCACAGCACATGCACTTCCAACTGACGGACATTTATTTTAGACTCCATTTCCACTGGGCAGAAAACACCCTTACAGAGAGCTCGTGAATACCCCAAACATGTCCAGGCTCCAGTTTTGAGCGGCATGTGTGATTCCTTCAGGCCACCTCCCTGCTGCTTCCCTCAAAAGTCATCTTATCCAGGGCACGGACAACACCAGATGCCGGGGGATGTGGATGGACAGGAGCCCCCATTCATTCATGCAAAATGGTGCAGCCACCTAGGAAGACAGTCTGACGGTTTCTTACAAAATGAAACACACTCTTACCACAGGATTCAGCAGTTATACCCTTGGCATCTGCCCAAAGGAGCTGAAAACTTATGTCCACACAAAAACCTGTGCCTGGATCCCTACAGCAGCTTATTTCATCATTGCCAAACTTGGACACCAGCAAGATGTCCTTCAGAAGGCGAGTGGATAAAAATCTGTGGCGCATCCGGGCATGGGATGTTATTCAGCACTAAAAAGAAATGAGATATCAGACAGCAAAAAGAGATGGAGCAAACTTAAATGCACGTTACGAAAAGACGATCTGAAAAGACTCCGGACCATATGGTTCCAACTCTATGACATTCTGGAAAGGCAAATCCATGGAGATAGTAAAAAGGTGAGGGGCTGTCAGGAGTCAGGAGAGGGAGAGAGAACAGGTGGAGCACAGAGGATGTTTAGGACAGCGAAAACATCTGTATGATATCCTCATGGAGGATGCATGTCACTTTACGTTTGTCCAAACCCACGGACCATAGAACACCAAGAGTGAATCCTAACATAAACTATGGACTCTGGGTGCTAATGATGTCCGTGTGGGTTCATCAGCTGCAACAAATGGACCACTCCGTAGTGGATACTGGTGATGGGGGAGGCTGCTTGGGGACGGGCAGGAGGACGTGGGATATCTCTGTACCTACTCCTCAATTTCTTTACGAACCTAAAACTGCTCTAAAAACTAAAACCTTTTTTTTTTTTGAGTTGGAGTCGCACTTCACCCAGGCTGGAGTGCAGTGGCACCACACTCACGGTCACCCCAGGGTCAACCTGCTGGGCTCTGGCGATCCTTCCACCTCGGCCTTCCAAGTAGCCAGAACTACAGACGCATGCTACCACATCCAGCTATTTTTGATTGATTGATTGATTGATTGATTGATTGAGTTGAGTTGGAGTCTCACTCTGTCGCTACCACATCCAGCTATTTTTGATTGATTGATTGATTGATTGATTGAGTTGGAGTCTCACTCTGTCGCTACCACATCCAGCTATTTTATTTATTTATTTATTTATTTATTTATTTATTTATTTATTTATTTATTT
>NW_007246505.1:132530-152071 GCF_000164805.1 Carlito syrichta
ACCTCAGCCTCCCAAAGGCGTGGGATTACAGGCTGAGCCACCAAGCCCGGCTTATTTTTTAATTTATTGTAGAGACGAGGTCTCACCAAGTTGCCCGGGCTGGTCTTGAACTCGCAGGCTCAGGTAATCCACTCACCTCGGCCTCTCAAAGTGTTGGGATTACAGGCTGAGCCACCGAGCCCGACCTAAAGTCTTTCTTTAAAAAAATTCCTCAGTTGATGATTCAGTGTTCTGGTGATGTAGAGAAGCCCAGGTCCCTACACGTCACCCCCAGGCCAGCCCTTCCCACCAGAGACTCATGGAAACAAACCGCTCATACATCAGGAAAATATCAGCCCATGTCGCAGTTACTGAAGAATATTCCAACAGCTTCCATTTTTGACAATGCCAAAGTTTAATGTGGTAAGAAAGGATAAAATTCATAGAACCCATTACCAGAAAAGTTTTCCAAAATCTTTCTTTCTTCCTTCCTTAGAAGAGAAATTCAAGTAGCTGGTGTCCTATCGGTAGATGAAGGAACGTCCCCTCAGACAGCCTCTCGTGAGACTCTGCGTCAGGCCTCGCCAGTGTCGCTCCACTGGGCACATTTATAGCGGACTCTCTCTGGCTAAACCTTCTTGATCAGCCTTGGAGCCCTGCTTCCCCACAACGCTGTCCTCACCCAGGCTGTCTTAAAACAACAGAACTCACTCTCCCCTGGCCCCCATTTCCCCTTGCAAGGTGGGCAAAGGTAAGATTTCTCCCTTCAGCTTCTGGCAAGATCTGCCACCCTGGGATTTGCACAGCTGGCCGAGGGGTGGATCATCTGAGACGTGGTGTCATACCGCAAAGGTGCTTGCTCACATCTGCACGGTCCTCACTCTCCATTTCTGGTTCCCATCAGAGACACCGCCTCACTGGACTCCAGAAACAGTGACTCACGGTCCGCTCCCCCGTGAAGTCTGAACCCACAGACTGGATGCGAGAAATGTTCACATGCATGTTGTAATCCCTGTTAAAATTACCTCCAAGGGCACTTTTTGTCCTCTTCTGGGCTTAGGACCGATTAAACAAAACAATGTCCTGTCCAAACCTGCATTTTTCTTATTACTTTCTAATCATTTTACCACCAACATAAAGGCCTGTTCTTTTCCAACACTGGGCTCTTTAATCATTCCTGACAGGCCTCTCCGCTTTCCGCTTGGCTGGGCCCCAGCAAACACGGCCGGACCCCACTGCCCTCGGCTGCTCCCCTGAGTCCTCGCCTCTGGGTCACCCAGCTTCGCTTGAGGACCGAGGGCCCAGGAAGGTCAGAGAGGAAGGCCTCCGCACCTCAGGAAAGCCCCTCTTCTGTGCCCGACACAGAGGTGGCATGCCGAGGAGCTCCACCCCGCCAACAGGGCACTGTGATGGGAGCAATTATGTGGAAGGTGGGGAGTTTTCAAGTCCCATTAAACTCAATAGCCAAGCTACTTATTAATATTAGCAATTAAAACTCTGCGGTTTAAGTTTCAAACTGCACTCGCGACGGCCTCTTGTTGGAGGTCAGAGTCAACCCCGGGAAACAGCGCAGACATTCCCATCCCACGTGTGCCGAGGAAGGAAGGTGAACTAGGTCTTCTGGCATGTTCTAAGGCACTGCCAAAAGTTAATCGGCTAATAAATCGTCTGAATTATCCCATCGGGGTGGTGATCACTTTATGAGTTAGTGCAAACTTCCATCGTGTCAGGAAACTTTCATCAGATAAAAACAGCAAGTCATGGACCAGGAAGGCAGAGGGGGGAGGGTGTCCCAGGTCCAACCCCGCTGCAGCTGGTCCTGCACACCCCAGGACTCCACGGGCCGCACCACAGGGCCTCTTGGACCCCCACAGTTCTGTCCACAACCACCAATCGTCCTGTGGCCACCCAGTACCAGAAAGGAAGCCCTGAATAGTTTTGCCAATTTAGGGAAGTCTCTCTGTGCGTGTCCTTCTCTGCCAAGGATGTCCAGAGCCCTGCAAATCCTTGGAGGAGAATGCTCCACCCCAGACTTCCCTCGGAGAGGGGACCTGCGGCCAACTCAGAGCCCAGAGTGATGACAGCCCCGGGCTCGGTGCAGTCCCCTGCCTAAGACCTCACAAAACCCTGTGGGGGGAGAAGTGGTGTCCCTGTCTCGTAGATGGACGCTGGAGACCCAGATACTAAGTGACCTGGTCCAAAACATGCGGGAGAGGCAGGACTCCAGTCCCAAGAGGTCCACAGAACACCACACTTTCCTCACATCAACTTTCAGAAGGTGTCATTCACACACGACAAGATACACCCAAAATAAGGGAGTGACCGGTGCACAGCTGAGCGGCCAGCAGATGCAGGGCCCACCTCCACCAACACTGGCTGAGCGTGAGGACATGTGCCCAGGGATGGCCATAAATGATCAATTCTCACAGCAAAGCTAAGCTTGCATTCCCTTTCTCCTGGCGGGCCCAGTACCACATGGCAGGACAAGTCCCAGAGCAGCGGAAGCCACTAAGCAGCGCAGAGCTGCCCGTGGGTGACAGTGGATGCAGAGCTGTACATGACAGAGGGCAGGACTGGCAGCAGGCCGGGGCCTCTGGTGCCTGGCACCCAGCCAAGCAGGGCCACAGATGCTCCAGGCAGCTGGGAGAAGTGTCAGACACCTGATGCCACATGGCCCAAGAGCCACCTTCCCGGCCCAGTCACTGTGTCCTGCTGAAGAAGCAGTAGCAGGGGCCGCCTTCTGCAGAGAGGGCCACACGATCGGCTGCCGGTTCCAGCACACGTCTGAGGTCCAGCATCCCCAAGAGCTGCCCCAGCCCACCCAGGCGTCCCATTCCACCGACTCAGGGCTCACCTCTGAGACCCAGGAGCCATGGGCTGTGGGTGAGGCAGAAGAGGAACAGCCCACCTTGGAGAAAACGCTCAGTAACTAATGAGGCAAATAAGTGGCCTCCTGTGGCCAGAGCCTCCACCCAGGGAGAGGCTGCTGGATCTCCATCGTCCTCTCTCAAAGGGACCAAATGACACTCCTGTCCTTAAATGCAGAGGCTGGCCTACCTGTCCTCGCACTGTAAACAGGTGTGTCATCACCCCTGGGAAAGCAGGTCTGCTGAGGTGAAGCTGCAGGGAGAGCAGGGCCCTGGGACAGGGTCGGAGGGAGCCTCATGATCCCCTTAAGAAAGCGGCTGGGACGGGCCGCCCAGGCACCTCCCTGGGGCGAAGTGCCTCGGCATTCCCCAAGCTCTGACTCCACCCCCGACACACCAGCCCTGACACACATCACACCTGAAGCTACACACAATACATGCCCCCCACACCTGACATGCACACACTCACACACACTCTCTCTCACACTCCAGGGAACTACTCACAGACACGTGTGTGCATGTACACACGTACACTTCATATGCATGCATCACATGCACACATAAACGCATAACCACACCAGAAATTGGGAATGCCTGAATCAAAGCTTATAAAAGCCTAAGTCTACACCTGACCTGCAACTGCAACCTTGGCAATTAAATGAAACATTGATCTAGAGGTATCTGGAAACCAAGGGAATCCCAGCCTCAACCCCACTGCTCCCGCTCACCAGGGAGACGGGTTCTGAAGCCACAGAGCAGCAGACACAGGTCCCCCAGCCCAGGGAACCAGGACCCGCGCCATCTGCCCGGCCATAGATGGGCCTCCCAGTGCCAGGCCCCTAGATCAGCGCCGGGCCCCAGGACCCTGGGATCAGGGCTGGGCACAGTTTAGGGGCCAGGCCTAGGGTCGCCTGGCCTTCAGCATCAGAACCAAACCGAGCCACAGCACGTGTGGGCCCCCGAGGCACATCTCGCCCAGAAGACAAGCATGGGCAGCAGCCGAGGGATGCCGTGGTCCACGGACACGCTGAATCGCCTGACTGTGGCCATCGGTGTCCCTTCGGCTGCTCCAGGGCTGGGGGCTGCGCTGGGGGCACTCGAGAGGTCTAGGGAGCCACACAGGATGAGAAGACACGGCTGAGGAAGACAACAGCCAGCAGTGCTGCGGTCAGTGGCTGGGCCACAATCTCGAAAGCTGGGGTCCAGGAGAGGGAGAGCCGTCGAGAGTGGGCCCAACAGGGCCCTGGGAGAGGACACATCCCCCTGAGAGGGGATGTGGGAGGGGAGATGGGAGGGGACGTGGGAGGGAGCACAAGAGGAGAACTGGGGGACACAGGAAGGGACATGGGAGAGAACCTGGGAAAACCCAGAAGAGGACGAGGGAGCGGACTCCCCGCCTGCAGGCCTCGCCCAGCGTCAGCCCTGGTCACAGAACACAGTCTTAAGCATCCTCCACACTGTCATAGCCTAAGACCTGCTCTACACCCCCCTTGTGTGGAAGCAGAAGTGTACGTCCCCACTAGGAGAGGAAATGAAGCCGGGAACGCACATCTGTTCTTAAGAAGAGAACCCGTTATTAATTAAAGAGCCACTGAGAAGCAAAGCTCTGGGACGTGAAAAGCACGCTGTTTAAGCGGGGACTAGATTGTAAATCCCCTTTCTGGAAGCTGCCCGAAAGCCCTCGCTGGCCGAGGGGGTCTCGCTCACCCCACTCCAGTCCACCGTTGTTCTTCAACGCAGGGAAGGGACGTCTTGTGAAACTGTTGCATGACAGCCCAACTACACCCGTCTGAAATGCAAACTCTCCTGCCAACAGGCACGGTACACACTGTGTGGCATGTACAATATATACATCCTGCGGTAGATCCAGGGCAAGGTGTATCACTCCGGCTGTTCCCATCAGAAATGCACACCTGTGCATCCACAGTTTGAGGCTGTGTTTCGGATACTGAGGCAAGTCAAACAGAGTGACCGCTGACCAGTCGGCCCACGTGTAACTAAACCCACAAACCCGCATTGCCTTTCCCCAATTCAGAACTAAGATCTTTGTTCTCCAACAGGAGAAAAGACTGTGTCATTTCAAAGGTCAGCTCAGCGCATTATCTGCGTCTACAAGGGGTTAAAAACAAAAGGGCTCTCACCTTTCTAGACCTGAGGCCCAGGGAGTTCTGTTTACTTTTCGGCAGCTCCCGTGCCACCGTCCCATCATTTGGACCTACAGGCTGGCCAGGCGCCGGCGGGGGCCGAGTCTCCAAATTCGAGAGCACCCGGCAAGAGCGCCAAGGGCACGGGAAAGAAGATCGTTTACACACTGTCTTCCTTCATTCACTCCACAAGCCCCAACATCGAATCCACACGTGGAGAACGTTTCTGTTTTTCAGATGTAGAAACTGAGGCTCAAGGGAGATGAAATAATTCACAAGGGCTCCTCACCGACTTGATGCTGGCCTGACTGGGATCTCAGTTTTCTGCAAATAATGAAGAGATTCAGACTCCCACAACAAGGAAGAAGAAAGAGAAACAACTACTTAAGGGTTCCCTCAAATTTCCTTTCATTCTTTCTACCCGGTAGGCACACCTCATTTCTAAGCCAAAGCAGAACGCTCAGTTTCTACCCTTAGGTATCACAGGATCCCAGGTCTTTCTCTACCCCTCCCGCTGTGAAAGGACACAACAAGGATTTAAAATACTCAATGAGCGGCCATTTTAACATTGTCTACATCGCATGTTTTTCTAGCAGTTCACTCAACTTACCCTCTAATCACTGGCCAAGTACAGAACCAGTTTCTCAAAGGTAGCTATTGGTAACTGTTTTAAAATCCCATCCCCAGCTCGTTTTGTACTAATTAGCTTTTCTATTTCAAGTACTTGCCTCCACCCGTAAGACCCAAGTTAGTCTAATCAGCCCTTTGTGACCTTCATGACACAGACACCTTCACCACCATGGCAGCAATCTTGTGACTAACCCACCCACCTGCCTGCTGTCCATCACCTGACAACACCTGCACTTACCTGGCCCTTCGCAGACCACCACTCAACCACCTGAACGACCTGCCCCCATCAAGGGGAACGTCTGAAAGCATTCAACCTCGAGCAGCCAGCCACCATCTCTTTGCTAAGCCATGGTCAGACCACGTGACTCTTTGACACATGGTCCCCTCTCCTATCTTGGGGAGGCTGAATCTCCTCTCTCTCTCTCCTCTCTTTCTAATTTATTTTCTAAATAAACTATATTTTCCAATCCAACTTCTGTGCAATTCTTCGCATCTTTCACATGGCACCGATCACAACCCCACCCCTGCAGGTCTGGCCTAACATTCTGGAGGCCCAGGGACCTGTCCCAGCCGCTGCCAGGGATTCCCACACCGCAGGTCCCTGCCGAAAACAAACCCCAGGAAGTTACCAAGAGGCAGCTAGCAGCGGCTGCTGTTCATGCACAGGGACTTCCTGAACTGCTGTGGGCCAGGCCCGTGACAGCAGGGCCCTACTTTGGCGACCCAACCCCCACCCCCCATGAGACCCCAGGAGGCTCTGGCTAGGACATCAGTCATCGTTTGGAGAGCTGTGGGTTTTCCTTAAGTCTCAACAGTAGTAAAAGAACACTGCTGAGCTCACTTCTAGGAGCCTGGCTCACTCGCGTGGAGCGAACATGTGAACATTTTACCTGCACTGGCAAAACAGATGACCCTTTAAAACCATATCCTCAGGAATGGAATTCGGACACATGCTACAACACGGATGGGCCTTGAAGGCATGCTCAGGGAAACGGGCAGAACAAAAGGGCAGACTTCAGGCTCCCCCATCCTACGTTTGGAAACAGGAGACAGGCCCCTGGGGGTGGGGGGAGACCAGGGAGGTGCTGTGGAACTTAACAGGCGCGGAGCTCCCACGCGGACTCTGACACGTGTTCTGTGAGAGTGCAGGACAGTGGCGGCTGTGCGTGATGCCACCGAACTGCATGCTGGAAAACCAAGTGATGATGGCAACTCTGGTAACATGTCTGTTTTGGCACATTTTTCTTTAAAAAAAGATCCACATGCTGAAAAATGACAAAAAGCAAAAGACATACATTCTCCCCTAAAGTATAAATGCATGGAAATTAAAACGGCCGTTCAACGAGAGTGACAGGGTTTCCCGCGAGCTGGGGAGGCCCTGACTGCAGCCGGCTGGAGGCAGACGCAAGTGGGGGGGTCTCAGACCCCCATGCCCACCATCTGGCTTCTTCCCTTGCCCCAGGGCCAGGGAGAGTGGTGGGCCCCAGGTCTCTCCCTCAGTGTTACCGCACACTCACTCAGGCACTGTGGCAACGCAAGCCCCCCAGGAAACAGGAATTTGGCTGTGGGGTGGCTTGTGCCCCCAGAGGTCAAGTCATGGTTTTCTCTTCTCAAGCCCAAAATGAAGCCCAGTTCCTACGTCTCCTAATTCTTCTGCAGAATATTTCAAGGGCAGACGCTTGTAGAACAAACCTCCAACCTAATTTCTGTAAAGAGAACAACAGAGATGTTCTCCCAAACCAATAGGTCTGCCCATTCTCCAGGTCCCAGCAGGGGCACCAGCCTGCCCCCTGCCCCTACCCCAGTGCATTGGAGCAGCTCAGCAGACAAAGAGGAACAAAACACCAGCCAGGGGCCTCCCTCTAGGGCAGGTTTACTAGGAGCCCATAAAAATTCCTCAGGCCCAGGTCGTAAAGGCCCACACTTATTTAAAGGGATATTGCTGCATTCCCAAAACAAAACCCACTTGATTCCCAAAACACAACCGGTGGAGGCAGAGGCACTCTTCAAGGAGAGTGGGTGAGGTTCAAAGGACCAACCACAAGGGAACCATGGGGAGTCGCTGCCCCGACATGTCCCCCTGGCGTCCTCCTTTAAACCCCGAGCCCGATTTGGCGCCAGGGATAAGAAGAGGATACTGGGGTGAGCAGGGTGCTCCCATCAACACCCCAGAGCTCTCCCAACTAATTCATGGGAGCTGAGGACACCCTCGGGTCCAGCAGGAGGGCCACACAGCTCAGCACCCAGAGCCCAAGAATGTAGGTGGGGCAGGCTCTGTCCACACAGGAAGGGGGCCTGGGGCGCGAACTTGGGCCATGCCAAACATGCCGTCACCCTTGAGAAAAGCCACCTAGCCACGGAGACGGGAGGAGACGGGAGAAGACGGGAGACCCAGGCCGAGGGTGGACCCACTTTGTGAAGGAAGTGGAGTCAGGGCTTCAGGGTGGGCTTGCCCCAGCCACCAGCACCACAGGAAGGCCCCAGGGGAGGGCAGCCAGGCCCAGGAGCTGCCCCCTTCCAGGCAGGATCCATCCCCAACCCATCGCCCTCAGGGACCTCATCTCTGATGCCACTGGCAGCTTCAGGGACCTCTGGCTCTAAGCTCAAGAGGCAAAGACTCCAGCAAGCAGAGACCAAACTGCAATGTCACTCAGGACTGCCTTCAAATGGCTCCGACACTCACAGCTGCAGAGCACCCGTGCACACACACAACACACATGCACTCACCACACATGCACACACCACACACACACACAGCACACACATACAACCAATGCACGCAACACACAAAACACATGTAAACACAGCATGACCCGCATGCACACACACACAACACATATACAAACACACACCACCAAACATACATACAAAACACAACACAACATATACGCAACACACATGCACACCATACACATTTCAAACACATCAAACATACACAACACATACACACCACACACATATCAGACACTGCAGATGCACAAAACACACAACAGTCACACCACATACACATATCACACATACATACAACACAACATACCACACACATTACGCACAGCACATACAAACACATCACATATCACATGCCGCACACATACACATATATACAACATATACACAATACACACATACCACACACACCCCACACATAACATATACACACAACACACACATGCGCCAAAATCATTTTTTTTAAGACTACAAACCTTTCCACCATCACTTTTCAGAAGAGAAAATATAAATTAAAGCAAATTTGAAAGTCCAAGAACTAAGAAAGATGCCGACCGGCATGCTTTTTAAGTGCTAAGAGCAGAGACTCTCCTGGGAAATTCTTGATCCCAGTAGAAGACGGCATATTAGAGAAAATGCGGAAAATGACAGACTAGATGTGTGTGCAGCCCTGAATTGGTGGTTTCAAGAAACTATTATTAATGAAGAGGCGAGGTCGCTATTTACAGAGGTCCTTGGAGCAGCACACGCACTAACTGCTGAGTAGGCATGCCCACACTCAGCTCAGGGGGGCTTCGCGGCCACAGCAAACCCACAGGCGTCCTGGCGCTTCTGCGGCCAGCAGGGGCTGGCCCCGATGCCCTGGCTGCAGGGGCAGGCGGCAGGGCTGGGGGTGGGGGGGAACCAGCGTACTCCAGAGCAGCCGTGGGGTTGCCCTAAGGGGGCCGTGTGACAGAGAAAGCCATGTCCCCACCATGCTGAAGGATCCCTGGTGCCAGGCACCAGGGTGGGGTCTCTGCAGCAACCCGACGCAGGTCACAAGAAAGTCTGCACGACAGAAGGTCTCTGGGGGGGGAAAGGTCTGGGTGGGGGGAATCTGTCCATCAGGGAAGAGAAGCCCGAAAGGACAGCTCTGCAGTCTGAGCTGCCACCAAACCCAGAGCGACCCTCTGGCTGCCCGTGGGCACAGGACTGCCACGGAATCCACCGGGACTGCACTGCATGTGGATGGTCTCTGCTCCCACCAAAGGATCACCCAGCTGCAGCCAGAGGACGCCCTCGGGTCTCTGATACCCCAAGAAGCAATTCTTCCTCCATGACCCATAGTCATCTTCCCCCTTCATCTGTGGAGTTTAAGAACATCCCTTCAGCCGGGCTCGGTGGCTCAGCCTGTAATCCCGCGCCTTTGGGAGGCTGAGGTGAGTGGACTGCCTGAGCCCGTGGGTTCGAGACCTGCCTGGGCAGCAAGACCTCATCTCTACAATAGATCAAAAAATCAGCTGGGCATGGTAGCGCATGCCTGTAATTCTGCCTACTCGGAAGGCTGAGGTGGAAGGATCGCCGGAGCCCAGCAGGTCGAGGCTGCGGTGGCCGGGAGTGGCCGCTGCACTCCAGTCTGGGCGACGGAGTGAGACTGCGATTCAAAACAAAACAAAACAAAAAAAACCAAACAAACAAAAAAAAGAACATCCCTTCAGCTTGCTCATTTTGTTGTTTCCTTCAGTTGTGGTCAATGGTTGTGGCATTTTAAGTGGATTTCCTCCACCTTTTTTTCTTATGAATCCTTTCATTGTATTTTAGGGAAGTTTTGATTTGCAAAAACTGGGGAACCCACTCAGCGGGTCTTGACCATGGACAGTGTGAGAAGCACTGAGAGCAGGCAAACGTCCAGGCTCTGGCTTCAGAGTGCCTCTGACCCAGTGGACTCCAGTTTTCAGACATTTTAATTTTCTGGTTGTGGGAAACAGTACCACCAAGGTGCCACCCTCAGCGTGTCTGAGTGGACAGCTCGGTGGCACTAAGAACACTCACGATTGTGCAGCCATCGCCAGCACCGTCCCCAGCCGTCTTTTCATCATCAGAAACGGACACTTCAACCCCATTAAACACCAACTCCCATTGGATTCCATCTATTTTTTTTTTAACTGCTGTAGGAAAAAACAAGCAGGAGGCTGAGTCACAGCAGCAAATGAAATCCACAAAGTAAAAAATCTGCATAATTGTTTCTAAATGTTAAACAGGAAGCCATTTGCTCCCTGTGAAGCCCTTCCCCTTCCCCTCCTCAGGGGCCAGCACACAGTGGAACAGCCCCCCAGTCGATTTAGGGAAGGGGTCCCCAGCCCCCCTTAGGAACCAGGCTGTCAAACCAGCAGCAGCATTCAATTCTTACAGGAGCATGAACCCTACTGTGAACTGCCAGGACCTAGGATGCACGCTCCCTATGAGGATCTAATGCCACCCAGAACTGACAGAAGACAGAGCTCAGGCAGTAATACTAGTGATGGGCAGCAGCTGTGAGTAAATAAAGCTTCACTCACTGGACTGCCACTCACCTCCTACTGTGTTAGCTCGGTTCCTAACAGACCACGGACCATTATGGGTGTGTGGCCCTGGAGCTGAGAACCCCTGCCCTGAAGGCAAGTGTCTTCTCAGGACACCTGGTACTTCAGAGAAGCATTTCTCTTCCGATGGGCCAGCTACGGGGTGAAGTGAGTCCTGAGCCCCCTGTCTGCACAGGATCTCCCGGTTCCCAGCTGCAGTGTGCATGGACGCTGCCCCCACCTGACGTCTGCTCGGCCACCCCAGTGGGCACAGGGCAAGGGGCCAGGACACAGCGAAAAGAAGAAAGGGTCTGATCATCCGGGAAATGCCAGGGCTTGTGACGGAACGAATTGCCATGAAAAACACCTCTCTGGGGAGTGAGTGCCAAGTGCCACGAGGCAAAAATCCCACCCCGGAAAGTCGAAGAGAGAGGCATGAAAACGGAGTCTGGAGGTGTGGTGACACAGCTGTCTTACTGCGGGAGGCGCTGAGAGCAAGTGGCTGGGCTCTGGCTCTTCGCGAGGTGGATGGCAGGGATGCTACACCGGCAAGAGTTGGAAGGGAGGCAGGTGGACACTCTGCTTTCAGACAGGAAGCCCCGAAGACCCCCACGGCATATCCAGTGTGAGCTGTTGAAGAGCAACTGACAGAAACAATAAGAACGCCTCCTGTGTGAACTCAGATGGCCTTTTAAAATATCATAATTAGGGAAAATGTAACTTTCAAATGACTTTTTAACAAGGAGCACAAGCAGGCGTGTACAAGTTATCTTAATCATCAATCTAGCACTTTCTGCAAGCCACACGCTGGTTCTCAGGACTTTATGACTATTAACTCATTTTTCTTTTTTTCTTTTTTTTTTGAGTTGGAGTCTCACTCTGTCGCCCAGACTGGAGTGCAGTGACCGCTCCCGGCCGCGGCAGCCTCGACCTGCTGGGCTCTAACGATCCTTCCACCTCGGCTTTCCAAGTAGCTGGAATTACAGGCACGCGCTACTATGCCCGGCCGATTTTTTTTTTTTTTTAATTGTAGAGATGAGGTCTTGCCAAGTTGCGCAGGCGGGTCTCGAACCCGCGAACTCAGGCAATTCACTCACCTCAGCCTCCCAAAGCGCGGGATTACAGGCTGAGCCACTGAGCCCGGCTATTAACTCATTAATACCCAAAATGCTGGCCCCAGGAGGTAGGTACCAGGTACTCACCCCTGAGAAGGGACACCCTGGCCCCAGGGGGTAGGTACCAGGTACTCAACCCTGGGAGGTGACTCACATGGGAATCTGGGAGCGCACCACCACCCTGGGGAAACTAACGGCATCCATCCCAAAGAAAGATATAGAAAAAACATTCAGCATCCCTCCACTGTTAGTTCAAAATTGACCCTAATAACAAATAAAACTAATGTCATATTAAGAGATTACCCAAAACGAACTCCATTGGGTTTTTAAACATTCACTGGAGCCAAAAGAAACAGCATGGAGGTTTCAAGCAGAGGTTGCCAATTAAGAAAAGTGATTCCAATTCCTTGAAATGTAAACACCTCACATTTTCATTATGAAACCTGTAAAACTGACACCCTGGGCAGCTAAAAAGTCTGCTGACCGGGAGGGAAAGCCTCCCTTCGCTCACCCCAAGTTGGTGCATCCTGGAAGATCCGACTGTTGCCAGCAGAAAGAGGAATGTAAGAAGAAACCACAAGACCCCAAGCCTCTTGAATTCGCAGAGCGCCAGAGTCCACTGGGCCTCACACAACATGTTTTGCCAAAAACAACCTATAGAATTTCTTTCTGATGAGAAAACTAAAATTGCTTGCTAATGGCTTTCCCTCCTCTGGTGAACTGCCTTGGAATCAATCTCCAGCCTGGGAAGGCTTTGCCCACCGGGGTGACAAGAGTCACATCCGTGCGTCTGGGACACCCTGAGACGAGGGTACCTGGTGTCCCCTCACCCTGCCCCCGCACAGCCACATGCCCAGCGAGCACGTCCGGGAGGGAGGCGGGGTCAGATGGACCGCTACAAAGCGGTCGTTTATAACAAACTACACACACGGCTGCCAATCGGCCAGTTTCTGTCTCAAAAAGCAAAAAAGCTGCTCTTCTTGTGGGAAAAAAAAAAGAGACAGGGATCTATCCCCTCTGACTGGGAAGCCAGGAATGAAGACCAAGCCCACCTCTCCCCTCTGTCCCCAGGCCCAGCTGTCTGAACAATCTGGCTTCTCCTCCCTCCCGGCTATGGACTTTAATCCCTTGGGAAACATTATGTCTTTCAAAAGAAAAGAAATGCTGTGCTTCTTCTTCAAATCACTGCTCTTTTTTAAGGCACCCCGATGCTCATTACTTTTGATGAGTGTCTGCTGAAGGCAACCTGGCCCGATTTGCCAAACCACTTCAAAATATCTGCACCTACTATTAGCGTTACTAGTGTCTGCATCCCAAAATATACTGGTGATCTATTAATTTTACAGATGGAAACCAACACTTAATAACTGAAATATGACACCAAAAACACAGGCCACTGAAGCAAAAACAGACAAAGCCTAAAAACTTCTGCCCACCAAGGAAAACAATAGACAGAGTGAAAAGGCAACCCATGAAATGGGAGACAATATTTGCAAATCATCCACCTGAAAAGGGGTTAATATCCAGACTCTATAATGAACTCCTGCAACTCAACAGCAAAATAAATAACATGATTTAAAAATGGGCAAAGGACTTGAATAGGCATTTCTCCAAAGAAGATATACAAATGGCTGACAAACAAATGAGATGATGCTCAACTTAACTAATCATCAGAAAATGCAAATTAAAACCACAATGGGATTCCTCAAGTACAATTACCATATGATCTAGCAATCCCTCTTCTGGGCACGTATCCAAAGTAATTAAAAGCAGCATCTTGAAGAGGTATTGCACACCCAAGTTCATTACACATTTTTCACAATAGTCAAAAGGTGGAAGCAACCCAAGTGCCTATCAACAGATGAGTGGACGCCCAAAATGTGGCATGTGGTATATACATACAGTGGATTATTTTTCAGCCTTAAAACAGAAGGAATCCCCATCATAGGCTGCAACATGGATGACCCGTAAAGGCCTTATGCTAAGTGAGAAAAGCCAGTCACAAAACAACAAATGTTATGAGTCAACTCATCATATAGTAGTACCTGGACCAAATACAGAGACAGAAAGCAGAACGGCAGCTGCCGGGGGATGGGGAAGAGACACATGGAGATGAGAAATTGCTTAATGAACTCAGAGTTCCAGTTCGGCAAGATGAAAAAGTTCTGGAGATCACTGGTACAACCATGTGAATGCACTTAGTTCACACACTAGACCGTATACTTAACATGGTCAACACGGTACTTTCTATGTTATATGCATTTTACTTCAATGAAATGTTTTAATTGACACTCAAAGAAATACTTTTACGTAGACTTTGTATTTAAAGAAAGTTGATTTCACATTAAACATAAAATATGTAATACTTTTAATAAGATAGAACAATAGAAACAACGTCAAATAGGACAGGGAAATGCTTAAGAATGCTGTTGTTCACTCACCATAAATGATGCTTCCAAACAAACACCTGGGACAAAGGAGGGGACCCGGCCCCTGCTGTGCCCATCTCCACACTTGCATACCACCCTACCACCTGCCCTTTAAAAATATACAAAATACAGTGTTCGACATACAGACTCATTTTGAACACACAACACACCAGAACAAAGTACAGATGTGTGTCACTTAAGGACAGGGATATGTTCTGAGAATTGCATCAGCAGGTGACTGTGTCCTTGTGCAAACATCCTAGAGTGCACTTACACAAACCCAGACCACAGAGCCTCGGGCGATACGACCTAAGTCTCCTAGGCTACAAACCTGCACAGCACATGACTGGACTGAACACCGAGGCAGTTGTAACACAATGGTATCTGTGTAGCTAAACAGAGCAAAGCATATAAAAGGTACCAGAAATGTATGGTATCATACCATAATCTTACAGGACCACTGTTGCATATGTGGTCCATTGTTGACTGAAACATTATGCGATGCCTCACTATATTGTGAAAATAAGCCTCAATAAACAGTTTAGTAAATAAATAGGGGAGAAGAAACATTAGAATTCCAGTTACTAAATGTAGACTGGATGGTAGAACACAAAGCCATCTTAGACAAAGGCCACAGTCACTACTGAAAGCAAGAACCACAGACCAGTGCTGAAGTTAGTGGATGAAAGCCTGATGAGAAAAAGGATAATCAGAATCTCAGTGTCTTCTCACAAGATACACCCTAATTAAGATCAGAAAAGTGGCAGTTTTAACATGGGGAAAGCTGGCAGTTACCATCTTAACCCAGCGATCAGAGTAAACCTCCCAGCCTGGTGCGGTGGCTCATGCCTGTAAACCCAGCACTTTGGGAGGCAGAAGCGAGAGGACTGCCTGAGCCCATGGGTTCAAGACCAGCCTGGGCAACATGGTGAGACCTCATCTCTACAATAAATCAAGAAAATAGCCAGGCCTAGTGGCACACGCCTGTGGTTCTAGCTACTTGGAAGGCTAAGGTGGAAGGATCGATGAGCCCAGCAGGTTGAGGCTGCAGTGGCCGTGAGCAAGCCACTGCACTCCAGCCTGGGTGACCTGAGAGACTCAAACCCAACCCCCCTCCCCCCTCAAAAAACAAAGCAAAGTGAACCTCCCCAGGAAAGGGACAGAAGGACACCAGCGTTTCCTGCTGGGACACAACACCACCCTGTTGTCTGCCTACCAGGATACGTTACCTGGTACAGACAAACGCAAACCCAGGGACATTCTACAAGATTCAGCACTCTTCAAAGTGTCCAGGAAGAGCCACAAGGCAATACTGAGAAAGTGTCACAGACTGGACACACATGAGGACACGTGTGAACGACACGCGACGTGGAACTGTGGATCCCGCACTCAAAACAGCCCAGTAAGAAAACTGGAGCGGTTCCACCAGGGTCTGTGGTTCACCCACAGCATCACACCAGTGTGAGTTTTCCAGTTTTGATAAATGTTATCACCTAATTGAAGACCCTAACATTAGGGGAAGCTGAGCAAAGGGTCGATGGAACTGGACTATTTCTGCACCCTTTCTGTGCACCTAAGCTTGCTTCACATTCAGTAGTGTAGCAGGGAAGTTAAAGCTAACAATAATTCGTATATTTCAAAACAGTGAGAAGAACTGGAATGCTCCCAACACAAAAAAAGATAAATGTTTGAGGTGACGGATATCCCAGTTATCCCGATTTTATCATTATACATTGTATACACATGTAGCAAAATAGCACACGTACCCCCCAAATATATACAACTATTATATACCAATGAAATATACAAAAAATAAAAATGATTTCAAAATGAGAAAAGTGTGTGTGTGTGTGTGTGCCTTCTTTTGCTGGGATGCACTTTCTTCTGGACTCAAAGCAAAAATCTTCATATTTGAAAGAATGTGTAGGTTTTTTTCAGAAAAAAAAGTATTAAATCTAACAAACACACAATAGGTAAAAATTTAGGATATTTCTGATTTATCAGTTATAACTCATTTAAATAATTTTGAAATGTAATATTTAATATTGTATTTCCCACACTGCACTAGTTAGTAGAATAATTTAATATTTAATATTCTCTTTAAATCATAAAAATAGATAGGGATACTTATGAAACAGGTCAACAAAGAGTATAAAATGGTATATTCTTTTTTTTAAAACTTTTTTTGAGAAAGAAGGATTTATTGAGAGGATAAAACAAATTTTATTTTTAAAGATGTGGGGTACAATTCAGGGTCAAGTATACAAATGTTCATTATTCAGTTACCCTTGTTGATGAGGTGCGCCCCCCGGTACATTCTTAATAAAGAAAAACTTAACAATATTTATTAAAATTTAAAATGAGTACAAAAGTCTCACAGCAACATCTGATACAAAGCCTGCAAATGCTCTGGTAACAAGACCTCACAGGTGATAGAGGCTGAGAAGACTTTTAGTCTTTGAACAAATCACATTTTCACTCTTTTCAAAACAGACTCACTTTCCTCTCTGTGGTCCAGAGAAGAGACAAAAAGAGTCCACCCTCACTAATCCATGAAAACAGCACACAATTCTATGTTGCCCTGGCTGGATCAGGACTCTCCGGTGCCCTGTTGAGATTCAGTGGTCAAAGCTACCCCAGGAGCCCCCGCTAGTCAAAAACTCAACACCGATGAGGCCAGGCCAGGCCAGGCCAGGAGGAGGTGCATCACAGGACTGCAGCCACAACACATATACACGCTAAGAACTCAGCACAAGTGAGCCTGATCCCAGCCCAGCAGGTTACCTCGTAACTGGGTAAGGAGCATTTTTCCAGTTAAGCATAACGTGACAATATCTCAAATGCACATGCAGAGTTTAAGCCTCCGATAAGCCTCGACTTTGTTCAGCAAATCAAGCCCGAGAATGAGACTGAACGCCTCAGATATGCACACTGCAGTGCCATTTCATTCACTTCCAGCATTATGATGTTTGCGCTTTAAAGGACAGAGCTCCTAAGCATGAGTCTTCACTTAAAACGGGGTGCGGGGACCTGGTCCCTGCAGTCACCAAGGTGCAGGTTCACCTTTCCGTCTCATCATGCTTGGCAATAAGGCTTCCACTCTCCTGTAGGTCAGTTGTGGAGCAGCTCCAGGGATTTCACCAGCTTCCTGCCCAAGCAAAGGCTTTCTCCTAAAACGCTGCTTCTGCCTGGAAAGGAAACCCCTGCTCCCCTCACATCTCTCTGCTCAGAACTGGGACGTCATTCCCCCGTGACCCATCACTGACGAGAGCCACGTGATTGCCATGACGGGTGTAGGTCACCTGGGCCTCCCTGCTCTGACACCTGACCATGAGCACGGAAGGCAGGCAGGGCAGGCCTCAGGGAAACAGGGAAACTCCACGGGCTGGGGCAGAATTTTTCGGTTTCTTCAACATCAGCACTGAAGCGAGAAGGTGTCACCTTGCACAGCCGCAAGCGGCTCCACCATGCCTGTCACAGTCTTTCCATTCCCCTAACGTGGTATCTGGCATCGTACTGCTTCCGGGATCAGGAACTGACCACTCAAAGCGCCGCTGTCCCAAGGACAACAGGGGGCCATGCTCCTTTAAGCACGAGGCTCTGCGCCTCACTGCACCTGGCGTCTCTGGTTGCTGAAGTCCCAACAAGAGCTCAGCGGCAGAATGGGGCCGTCGTCCCATGTGATGGAGGGAGATGGATTCGAGAAGCAGCGCCCCCCACCTCACACTGGATCCTGAGGTGGTCCCAGAACTCCGCTGAGAGTGGCATCGCTCGTCTCAGACACTGACTCTCAAGGACACAGCTCTCAAGAACACGCGTTCCCCAGCCACGGCCTTCCGCCGTCCGTGGATGCGACCCACGGCCAGGCAACCACAGCCCTGTCCTGGTCTGTTGAGTTCTGTCCTCAGTTGTGGAGCAATCGGAACTGATCCAAGCCCCCAGTGATGTTCTCAGCTGCCAATCTGTGTGTGTGTATGTGTGTGCATGTGTGCACATGTGTGTGTGCACATGTATGCTTGTTTTGGGTCCTTGGCACAAGCACTCACTTTTTCTCAACCTTATGATTCATCTCTGCACAAGCCCCCATTCCCAACTCCCCCTCCAGAACTGTTCCTGAAACGCATGCACACACCTGTTTCTAGGATGGCAGAAACCTACAGACGGGTGACCCACAGGAGCTCAGATTCGGATTAACAGCAGTCCTGCGCCAGGAGTGTGTGTCAGAGACATGAAAACCCGCTCCCTGTACCCGTTCACTCATTGAACAGAATGTGGGAGGACAATTCTGGTCCTCACATGGATAGACACCTGGGAAAGAAGCCACCCCTGGGGACAAAGTCTTCCTTCTGGTGCAAAACAAGGAACTTGGTGGCTTCAGTCCGCTCTGCCTCATCTCTCCCACATATGACCCACAGACACTGAAGAAGATATCCTACATCTCTCCTTGCTTACATATAAGTGTGGGGCGAGCTTTTAAACTTCAGTCGCTGTTGACGAATGTAGAACTCCATCCGCCTTTTGTTCAAGACCAAGAGACCTACACTGCTGGGGTGGACCTGAGGACATCATGCTCCATGAAACAGGCCAGCCACAGAAGGACAAGCACTGTCGGACTCCACTCAGCAGGACCTACAGCAGACAGAGCCACCGAGACAGCGTAGGCTGGGGGCCTGCCAGGGCTAGGACAGCGCTTCAGTCTGAGAAGATGAAGAGGATCCGGTGATGGCTGCACAACCGTGTGAACGCTCTGAATACCACCGAACTGAACCATGAAAGATAGTGAAGATGATACATTTTATGTCATGTGCATTTTACTACAGTTTTTATTTTATTTATTTATTTGGGGTCAGAGTCTCACTCTGTTGCCCAGGCTGGAGTGCAGTGGTTCACCATACCTCGACAAGCTGGGCTCAGGCAATCCTTCCGCCTCCGCCTTTCAAGTAGCTGGAAGTACAGGCATGTGCCACCACGCGCGGCTAATTTTTTTTTTTTTGAGTTGGAGTCTCACTCTGTCGCCCAGACTGGAGAGCAGTGGCCGCTCCCGGCCAGCGCAGCCTCGACCTGCTGGGCTCTGGCAATCCTTCCGCCTCAGCCTTCCAAGTAGCTGGAA
>NW_007246505.1:152393-167537 GCF_000164805.1 Carlito syrichta
GATTACAGGCTGAGCCACCGAGCCCGGCTTAATTTTCTGATTTATTGTAGAGATGAGAAGTCTTGCCATGTTGCTCAGGCAATCCTCTCCTCTGCCCCCTAAGTGCTGGGATGACAGGTGTGAGCCACCATGCTTGACCTACAATTTTTAAAAGAAAAAAAAACAACACTTTTTTAAAAAAAAAACATTATGTTGCCGGGCTCGGTGGCTCAGCCTGTAATCCCGCGCCTTGGGAGGCCGAGGTGAGTGGACTGCCTGAGACCTCATCTCTACAATAAATCAAAAATCAGCCGGGCGTGGTAGCGCGCGCCTGTGGTTCCAGCTACTTGGAAGGCTGAGGCGGAAGGATCGCCAGAGCCCAGCAGGTCGAGGCTGTGGTGGCCGGGAGCGGCCGCTGCACTCTAGTCTGGGCGACAGAATGAGACTCCAACTCAAAAAAAAAAAAAAAGGATTATGTCATTAAATTTGGTAAAAGGGCCCTCTTTTGTCTGTTTAACAGACCAGACTCTGTCCAACAGAGCAAAGTGATCTCTTTTGAACCATAAATCTTTCATCAAGTCCCAAACTGTGTCCTGGACACTGCGGGGTCAGAGCACGCACTCTCTGGGTCAGAGACCCACAGCTCCTCAAAAGACCAGGATCTTAAGGTCACTTGGTGGGCACACCCCAATCCCCAACCTACCGCACATGTGAGTGCCACCCGATGGCCCACTCACAGAAGAGGCCCTGCCACCCACCCGGCTGCAAGGTGGACTGCTCCGCCTACACAAACCCCAAAGCCAGAGGACCTCAGAAAGGAGCCCAGGAGGGAAAAGGACTGGCAGGCTCCTCCGTCCCCTTCCGGCTGGCTCTGTGCTTCCCGAGATCACGCACCTGTCTCTGGCACCATTCATTCATCACAGCCCCCGCTGGATGAACTCTACGTTCCGACGTCCTACATGCCTGACACTTGAGCTTTTGCAGTCCCACCATCTGGGGAAAGACCACCTTCCCAGAGCAGCAGGCCTCAGAGACGGCCAGGGTCCCACCCAAAGCTGTCCCTGCCCAGGCAAGCCGACCACCCAGGGCCCACCTCCCATCATTTAGACCACAATCTCACGCCAAGCCGTCACCTCCCTGCCCCAGGGGACCCCAGACGCCAGGGCGGTCCTCAAGCCCCAAAGCCTGCCCGCAGGACTCACCCTCCCGCCCTGAACCCTGCCCTGCAGAAGCCCCGCTGGGGTCTCTGCCTTTCCCTCGCTCCTGCTCCTGCCCCCTGATCCCTGCTCCCGAGAAGGGAAGCAGCACCATCTTCTCTCAGAGCAGAATCTCACAGGCACCACCACGGAGACCCCATCCCCCATGAGGTGGGAAGCCCCTGGTGGTCACACCTGAAGGGGCTTCCAGCTGGCCCTGGGGAGGTCACGGGATTCTGCTGGGAGAAGAGCCCAGGACAGAGGGCACAGCCCTGAGAGCCACACAAACCCCACTGGGTCCGCTTTGCCATTTCAGGGGCACAGGCAGAGTGCTGCCACTCTCTGCCTCAGTTTCCTCACCTGCAAAAGGGAACGAGAGCAGCACCTCCCCTCAGAAACTGTTCGGAAGACTAAGCGGCACGATGCGCTTGAAGGGCACAGGGCAGACCCGACACACACCGAGAGCTGAGGCGGGACCCTGACTCTGGGCGACGGCCGGCAGGCCCCGTTCGGCGAAGGCCTCGATCCACGAGCTTGGCGCAAAGGAACTCCCTAGTCTTCGTCCCGCTCAGCAGGTGCTGAGGACCAAATATCAAAAGCCACCAGCTTGTCGATTATCGCCTTCTGCACAGAGAGACGGACGGGAAAAGCCGCGTGCGTCCTCTACCACTCTCCTGGCAGACACTGGGTCCCTGCCTTCGAGCAAACGGGCCTGTGCTCTGGGTTCCCGCCCGGGGCAGCTGTGGTTCGACAACAAAACAGTAAACCTCCATGCCCGCATTCCCCCAACATAGAATCCCCAAAATAAAAGCTCTCCACGGTCAGAAAATACAAAACAGGTGTCTGTAAAGCTGCAGGCACCCATTTCCAAATGTACCCACCCTGGAGTCACCCCTGGGAAACGACTCAGGAAACCCCCTGGGAAACACCCGCCCTTACAGCCATGGAAGAAAATGTGGCAACACTGCACTAGGCCCGACAGCCTTGGGACCATCAGGGCCAGCGTGGATTCCCCAGATTGCAAATACTCAGCAGTGTCACAAGGGGTAAGACGACTTCATCAAGGTGCGACCGTGGAGAGGGACAACAGCACACACCGAGAGGCTGAAGAAACACACCTGCAGGACAAGCAACACTTGGAGACACCGAGAATTGAATCAGAGTTTGCTTCTGGTCCCCACGGGCATTCCTCTCAACTCAGCTTAGTATCCCCAAACGTCCCAATGCCCATTCAGGTGACTTCCACAAATGAGGGCAAAGATGCGTCATGTTGCCCTGTCACGAACACACCATGTTGGAGAAAGCCTCGACTCTAAATCTCCAGGAACTCTGAAACACATCGAGGTGGGCACCGAAAGCCACCACTCATGTCCACAAGCTCAGGAGAGGGTGGGGATTGTACCACCTCCAGTGGCATCCTGGACACCAAGGCCAGGGGTGCATAGGACCCTGGGCACCATATCATAGCCCACCAGGGAGCGAAGGCGAAAAAGAAGCCAGGAAACGTGCCACCCTATTGAAATGCCCAGCCCTGTGTCCCAACCCCGACCGTAGGTGTGTCTCACCTGAAGCTTCCATAGGGTCCAAGCCACACCCCAGCCAGTTTAATTAGGATTCTGACAGGGAGGAGGTGTCGCCAGTCACCATCTACATTAAAGTAGCACCTCTCAAGTCTGGCTGCCCATTTGAGTCACCTGGGGGCTGTTCTACAAGCCAGGGCCCCACTGCAGGCGAGCATGAGACTGAAAACATGATTGCATCTTGCCAGCAAGGCTGAAAGTCGCCAAGTCAGACGACATCAGGAGAAAGGGCAGAACTGTTGGCCACAGACGTCTGAGCCACAACACCTGTGGATGGTGTTCCCAAAAGGAGAGCATGGCCAACAGAAGCACACATGCTCGCGGGTTAACAGATGACAATCGCTGGGCATGGTGGCTCACATCTGTCGTCCCAGCTCTTTGGGAGCAGGAGGCAAGAAGATTGCTTCAACCCAGGGGTTCGAGACCAGCCTGGGCAACTTGGTGAGACTTTGTCTCTACAATAAACAAAAAAATTAGCCAGGCATGGTGGCGCAAGCCTGCAGTTCCAGCTACTTGAAAGGCTGAGGAGGATGACCTGAGCCCAGCAAGCCGAGGTTGCGGTGGCCATGACTGTACCACTGCCCTCCAGTCTGGGCAACAGAGTGAGACTCTAACTCAAAAAAAGAACCATAATATTAATGTCATACACAATTTCATCAAAAGCAAAAAACAGAAGAAACACTTTTAAATGATTGAGAGTAGAATTCTCAATAAGGATGTCATGAATATGCGTAACAGACATCTCAGTGTCCAAAAAAACAACGCCAAACTTGAAGCAAAATTAGAGAAGCAGGCCAAAAGAATGGCTGAAGACACCTTCAACTCAGCTCCACTTGAGCAGATAAAGAAGACAGAAAATGTAAGATACAGAAAAGCTAAATCACACAGCCAATGACGTTGCTCTAAACTGGGATCATGTCTAAATTCTCACTGGATGTAAAAAGTAATAACCATATTTTAAGCTACTAAAAAAAAAAAAATCAAATTCCCCCAAACCAGAATACAGATCACTCTCTCTACCTAAAATGTGATAAAAACAAAACCAAAAAAACCCAACTCCCTTATAGTATTAAAATTTCTTCTTAAAAAACCCTTGACTCCCAAGAAAAATAAAAATTGAGATTACAAGATAATTGGAAAAGAAAAAAACTAAATTTTAGGCAACACCTAACACACTATAACAGCAGTTACTAAAGCTACACTTACAGGAAAATGTATACCCTTAAGAATTTGCCTTGCCAGGGCATGGTGGCTCAAACCTGTAATCCTAGCACTTTGGGCAAGAGGATTTGCCTGTGCCCGTGGATTCAAGACCAGCCTGAACAACTTGGAGAGACCTCGTCTCTACAATAAATAAAAAATTAGCCGGGCATGGTGGCGCATATGCCTGTGGTTCCAGCTACTTGGAAGGCTGAGGCAGAAGGAGTGCCTGAGCCCAGCAGGTCGAGGCTGCAGTAGTCGTGAGCATGCCACTGCACTCCAGCCTGGGCAACACAGTGAGACTCCAACTCAAAAAAAAAAAAAAAAGAATCTGCCTTACTTATAATAAAATTGTTCATCTAGAAAAATAAATGAGACTAGCCAGTAACATTTGGGGGGAAAAATGGGTAAAAGATTAATCCTACCAAATATATAAATTTAGCTAAGATCATTAAAAACTAAATATTCCAGAAATGACACTGATCTAACATGAGATTTTAATAATATCAGGAAAAAAGACTGCTTTACAAATCATTGGTAAGAAATAGATTATGCAATAATTTTAAAATAACTCATTTTTCTAAGGCGAATAAAGGTGGATCACAATTCTATGCAAACCAAAGATTTAACCGCAAAAAATAAAATCATAAGACTCTCTCAAAAAAGGGTAGCCTTTAAAAAGAAGCTTGGAATGGCAGAGGGATTCCAAATACATAAATTCAAAATACATAAAATAAAGGCTGGCTATGTTTGACTCCATAAAAATTGGAACTTTCTTCAAGGGGAACAAATATCATAAGCAAAGCCAAAAGACAACGTGAAAAAAAAGCATTTTCATAGAATCTGGAACACAGCTAAACATTCTTAGACATATTCTTAGGAATCAGTGAGACAATTAAGTACAACTAGAGACCGGGGTCAGTGGCTCAGCCTGTAATCCCAGCCCTTTGGGAGGCCAAAGCAAGTGGACTGCCTGAGCTCATGGGTTCAAGACCAGCCTGGGCAACTTGGTGAGACCTCATCTCTACAATAAGTAAAAAAAAATTAACCAGGCGTGGTAGCGCACACCTGTATTTCCAGCGACTTGGAAGGCTGAGGTGCCTTCCAAGCCTAGTGGGTCGACACTTGGGTGGCCATGAGTGTGCCACTGCACTCCAGCCTGGGCCACAGTGAGACTCCAACTCAAGCAAACTAGTTGAGAAAGTGAACACTTATTGACAGAAAAAAGAAACACACATTATTTATAAAGACAGTTGTGCTCATGGACAATTTTTAAAATGTCAACATACAGAACTAAGATACCACTTTTATTTCTCACCCTTCCTGAGATTAAAATGCCTGATAATGTCCAGGGTTGCCCAAGGCCTAGAAATGCCTGAATAAGCCGGGCTCGGTGGCTCAGCCTGTAATCCCGCGCCTTTGGGAGGCTGAGGTGAGTGGATGCCTGAGCCCGCGGGTTCGAGACCTGCCTGGGCAGCGAGACCTCATCTCTACAATAAATCCAAAAAAAAAATTAGCCGGGCGTGGTAGCACGCGCCTGTAATTCCGGCTACTCGGAAGGCTGAGGCGGAAGGATAGCCAGAGCCCAGCAGGTTGAGGCTGCGGTGGCCGGGAGCGGCCACTGCACTCCAGTCTGGGCGACGGAGTGAGACTCCAACTTAAAAAAAAAGAAATGCCTGAATAGTTCACACTTCCTTGCTGGGAGTATTGATTGCTGCCACCTTCTGGGAGAGCAACTTTGTAGACACCAAAAATTTAAATATAACAACTTGGGCTACAAGTGTTGGCTGCAGGTCCGGTTCAAGTAACAGCTAAAAATCAGATGTATACATCCATAGCAGACCACTGAAACTTCTTACACATGAACAAATGATGGGTATTAGCCATAGTTTTATAAAATGAGGCAGCCAGTCATGTACAAATATAGAAGATTTTCAAGAACTACTGCTATGTGAAAACAGCAAACTTCAGTTCAGGGTGTAAAGTATGATCTCATTGTGTATAAGAACGAATAAAGGATTCGACAGTGAGGATGAACTTTGACAACGTTTTTCTCAGTGAAAGAAGCCAGATACAAAAGGCCACAACCGCACAATTCCATTTACATGAAATTTCCAGAACAGGCAAATCCGCAGACAGAGGCTGAGGAAACGGGGAGGGAGGATGCAGAGTGACTCCTAAAGGGAATGTTCTGGAACTAGATGATAGTGACGGTTGGAGAACATATTAAACGTCATTGTTCACGTGGTTAATTGTATATTACGTAAATTTACCAGGATTTTAAAAAATAAGCAAATAAAGGAGACGCACAGACAAGAACAAATGCCCAGAAAATGTCTGGAAAGGAGCACGTGAGCCATGTTTATGGGTGAGGGAGTGACGCTCTTCATTCTAAACCCTTCTTGGTTTTGGTTTCTTTTCTAAACCATCAGATGCATTACTCGATTTTTTTGGTTTGATTTGGTTTTTCCTGATGTTTATGTAACGGAGCACTAAAGACAGTACCCCAGTATGGAACAGTTCAGACTAACTAAAGTCTCCTTGATCACACCCCAGTGCCAGGAGGGCCCTCCTAGAAGTATCTGCCTCCATGACAGACAGAAAATAGGTAGTAGTGTTTTTGTTTCCACACTGTGATTTTTTAAGAATACTCATAAATAAATAATTGGCCTGAGTCAAAGCTCCCTGCACATTACAAGACCTACACACACACACACACACACACACACACACACACACACCCAGAGCTCACAGCAGGCCTCATTCTCTGACTGGGAAGAAAGCAATTATGAATGGCATTTCTTAAAACGTAATCCTGGGCAGCTCAAGGTATACCCACATTTGGCTTTTGTTCTTTCTTTTTTTGCTTATTTTTATTTTATTTTATTTTATTTTATTTTATTTTATTTTATTTATTTTATTTTATTTTATTTTATTTTATTTTATTTTATTTTATTCTGAGTTGGAGTCTCACTCTGTCGCCCAGACTGGAGTGCAGTCACTCCCGGCCACCACAGCCTCAACCGGCTGGGCTCCGGCGATCCTTCCACCTCAGCTTTTCGAGTAGCTGGAACTACAGGCGCGCGCTGCCACGCCTGGCTCATTTTTTGATTTATTGTAGAGATGAGGTTCCCCTTAAGTTGCCCAGGCGGGTCTCGAACCCACGGGCTCAGGCAATCCACTCACCTCAGCCTCCCAAGGCGCGGGATTACAGGCTGAGCCACCGAGCCCGGCTTTTTGTTTTATTTTTAATCAGCTCAGGTTTTGGGACCCATAGAAACGTGTGGTTAGTCAACCAGAAAAGAAATTTGACTATCTGGGTTCTTTTTTAAATTATTATTATTTCCTCAGGAAAGAAAATAAATGAGCTCAAAGTTGAAAATAATAGCAAAAAAAGAAAAGAAGTAAGTGAACCTTATTTGAACTCTGAAAACACACACAACACTTCACTAATCAGGGGTAACTGTGTCTAGGCTCTGCCTTGTAAAACAACGGGTTTTTCTTCTTCCAAAAGAAAAGGATAGGGACATTTAATTACCAAAATAAAATTTTGAAACTAAAATGATGGCACCCTAAATTTTGCAAACTGTGAGGGGACACTGATATATGGCAAAAAAACTGGTTGAATCTTAGGCAATTACGTCTTTGACAAGACTGGAAACAGGATCAGAAGACAGAACTCCACATCTCATTCCAGTCCAAAGTCTCCCAAAGGATCCTTCTCTCAAAGCCATCTTCCAGGCATAAGTCCCCAGGGGCCACCCGGGCCCACACGGACACCCCCAAATATGCCCACTGCAAATATCTCTGCACACAGCCCCCTAGGTGCCCCACCTCCTGGCGCGCTCCCCCGGAGGAGCCCCTGGCCAAGCCCTGGCCCTGCCTGGGCACTCCACAGAGGAGGAAACTCAGGCCCAGTCCGGTCCACACCTGCCTCTGTCCACTGCCTCAGCAGTCAGCCCTTTACTCTGGGAGCCAGGACAAGAGCAAGAGAAAGCGTCTTTGATGCCAAAGGACAAAGACATGTGCTTCCAGGAACTCCCTCCCGGGATGGTGAGCAGCAGCTCTTCCTCCGTTTGCTTCTGCCGGGGCCTCCCCAGGACTCTGGGGCCTCCAACTGGCCTCCTCCTTCAAAGGGCTTCCAGGTCCCGCATAAATCACCCTTGCTGACAGCCCCACAATCCCAGCAGCAGCGAGGATGTTTGCTTTTGTTGGCTTTTTGTTTTTGCCCAGGCCCCTGGAAGGGAAACAAAGGCCCAAGGACAGCCCTGGGGCCTGACATGGGGGGGGGGGCTTGGCCCTGGGAGGCGAGTTGTCTTCATAGCAGTGTCCCCCCCACCCCCCGGAGCCGCCTCACCTGCTCTGACTTCTAGGATGCCCCACTGAAGAAATCCTGCACCCCACTCAGATCCCACAAGCTGCAAGGCTCAAGGCCCTTCTCTCAAATCAAACAGCTGGAGGGAAGGGACCTGGACAGAGGGGCAGCCTATCCAGAACCCCAGAGAGCAGGCCTCAGTGCAGGGCGGGCTGCACACAGGTGCCCTGTGGCCCTCGAGCCGGCTGGGTGCAGGGAAGACGAGCTCTCCGCGAGGACAGAGCTGCTCGGTGACGTCAAGGGACTCGCCACACCAGGCGGCGGGCACGCTGACCACGGCCCAAGCCTCACAAAGCACACAGGCCATTAGCTCCCATCCCAGGCCCACTTGCTTGGCAACGGTCCGCTGTAGAGCCTTATGCCAGGCAAATTCTTATGCAGACACCCAAAAGTGCAACCAACAGGAACAGTGCTGGGTTAGTGGGCATTGGGGGGAAAGCGCGTGTGTTAGTTCCTGGGGGTCAGCGCAGGCTGCCATGACAAGCACCAGACACCGGTGGCCTGAACCACAGGCATGTGTGGTCACAGTTGTGGAGGCCAGGGTCGCAGAGCACAGTCGGCAGGATTGGTTCCCTCTGAGGCTGGCCCCTCCCGTGGCTTACAGACCGCCGCGCTCTCCCTGGGACTCATCTCAGTCACCTCGCATGCCATCTGCCCTGTGTCCAGATTTCCCCTTAAGGACCTGGTCACACTGGATGGGGGCCCGCCCTAATGGCCTCATTTCAAATTAGCACCTCTGTAAAGACCCCATATCCAAATAAGGTCACATTCTGAGGTACCGGGAGTCAGGACACCATTCAGCCCATATCAGGGCTGCTGTGTTGAACAGTCACTGAGAACGGGGTCAAGAAACCCTCAAGCCGCCAGCTGAGGAAGACAGCTCTCATCCCGTTTCCACCTCAGCATGCTTTGAGATGTCTCAGTCTTGAGTTTCAGAATATCAAATTCTGATTCTTGTGGTCATTCACACAAGGTAGAGCATGTGTTCAACGGTCTCCAGTCCGAACCAAACAAGCTGACCAGAAACACCACGGGCCAGGGCTGGTCTGGCAGGAAGCAGGCGTGTGTGGGAGCTTTCGTGGTCACGTCAGAAGGGTGAGCTACGTCCAAAATGGACTGTGGATCAAACATCTGGGAAGCCCAGCGGCTTCCAGCCTCCCACGCACCCCTGACGCTTTCTTGCTCAGCCTCTCTAGCCAGAGCCAGACCAGGCCCTCCTTACAAAGTGAGGAGAGGGCAGTGGGAGAGGGATCCTCCCGCCTGACTCCCCTGACTCATCCCAAGTTGTAGAGATAAGCCTTACGAGTCGATATCCTGCATCTTTTTAATGATACCTGAAAGTCGGCTCTTTGTTAGAATAAATAAGAAACAACGACAGCTCAAGTGGGAGAAGCCTTTGTGCAGTCTCCTCATCCCCCAGGGTGACAGCTGTGTCAGTCTGGCGTGCTTTGAGATCTTATTTAGAGACGGACAGCTCTCCAGAAATGGGGGCGGGGGTAGTTAGTGAACCATTTGCAGTACACATCTGTCTTTCTGGAACTTTACCCGTCTCCCCCCGCAGAGCCTCTGAAATCTCCCCACTGGCATCCCTAGACTCTGAGGCCACATTCATCTGTATAATAACCCCCAGTGGAGAAGCAGCCCGCGTATTTGGCTCCCAGTAAATGACAAGAAGATGTTTAGCATATGTGCATTTTAAGTGTTAACAAGCAATGCCAAATGGCAACAACCTCTGAGTGGTGATGCACGCCCACATCACGGGAGGTTCCCCATCACCCCTTCTGACTTCAGCCCCCCTTGTCAGTCCAAAGAGCCTGAGTAACCATTCTATAATTTGCTTCTTCTTGAGTTCTCACAAGGCCAAACTTTTCTCACAGGTTGAGCCCTTCTGTATTCGCTCTTCTGCAAACTGCCTGACTGTACCTTCTGCCTCTCTTTTAACCAAGGCGGTCATCTTCTTCTCGTTTATCTTGGGAATTCTCTTTTTGGGCGGGGGGAGTTGGAGTCTCACTGTGTTACCCAAGGCTACAGTACAGTCCCATGATGACAGCTACAGCAGCTTTGACCTTCTGGGCTCAAGAGATCCTTCTGCCTCAGTTTTCCAAGTAGCTGGAACTACAGGCATGCACCACTAAATTTTTTTTTTTTTTTTAATTGTAGAGATGAGGTTGCCCAGGCTGGTCTTGAACCTTTGGGATCAGGCAATTCTTCTCACCTCCACCTCTCAAAGTGCTGGGATTACAGGCGTGAGTCACCGCTCCCGGTTAGGAAGTCTTATGTCTTCTGGATACTAATCCATCATCTCTTTTATGTGTGGCAAGCACATCTCTCCATCCTACAAGGGGATGTCAAAGCCTCCAGCCAGAAGCAGAAAATGTGGGTCTTTTGTGGTGGTGGTTGTTGAAAAGCAGGGGTGGGCAGTGCACACCTAGAAGCTGCCCTGCCTCTTCCGGCTTCTCTGAATCTTGTTTAATAAACCCAGGACTTGGACTGCAGAGAAAGCCCGATCCACACGGAGCGCTGCAGGAGGTGGTGGCAAGAGCCCCCACCGCCAGGGGTTCTGGAACAAAAGGGCACTGGCAGAACTGGATTCAACAAGGCTCAGCAGATGCCTGGTGAGCTGGCCTCAGGGGCCCTCGCCACCCCGCGTGCGCCCAGCTCTCCAAGAGGGAGACGGAGCTGCTCCCAGTGAATTCCCAGGATGGGATCCCGGGCTCTGCACCCGGGGCACACAGCCTGTGGGACACAGGACGGCAGCACCTCCGTGGACTCAGAGCCGTCCCGCCCACAGGAGCCAGGGTGGAGCTGAAGGACAATTCTGACTTGGGGAGAGGGAGCCAGCGGGGCGGAAACCAGGGCAGGCACGGGCGCACCTTGCCTGGATCCCCTGAACGGAAGGTCAAGTGCGAAAGGCCTTTCCAGATGGCTGGGAAAATGGACAAGGTCTGGGGCTCAGATAACATCGGGTTCCTGGTGATGACAGAATTGAGGTTATGTGAAAAACAATGGTTACCATGCGTGCTGAAGCCCTCATAGGTAAACCACGAAGGCTGTCTGGGGCCTGTAAAGAAGCCAGGGGACAGGAAACAAAACTAGAGGTGGTAACTGTCGGAGCCGGCGAGAAGCACAGGGTGCATGACCCTCGTCTATGTGTGTCGGAAGGTTCTACCACAAAAATTTAAGAAAAAAGATTTGAAAATTCCTGGCAATCTAGAAAGCAGACTAAGACTCAGAGACTTTCAGGCGCTTCCACGAATCCTCACCCAGCCTCAAAAGCACCCAGCTCCCAGCCCTCCCGTCCCTGGGTCACCATTTCCAATAACATCACAGTAGCCTGAGTCTGTCTTCTAAGACAACGTGCTATACTCTACTGCTCATCCCACTGGCTTCAGCCAACATGGGTGTCTCTTGGCATTCCAAAGATTCTACTTTGAAGCCATTTTGAATGAACAGGGAAGGTGCAGACTTGGGCATGGGTCTCCCCTCCACTCTTCACCCAGATGTCATCCTCGTCTCATGAGCTCTGCCTCCACTCACACCAACACTGTCTTGTTTCCGACCTCGATGAGCACGGGCTGCAGCCCTCTCTAGAACCCCACACCCCACCACTGCAGCGTGTATGTCCTAAGAGCAAGCGTGTATGTCCTAACAGTCTCTACACAACCTCGGCACAACCCACAACATTTTCAAATAACTTAGGTCCCTCTTCCAGTTCCCTCATGGGCTCCAGCCAACACCCACCACAGGGTTGGGCTGGAATCTGTGTCAGGCTGCCCCGACCCTGTAGTCTCCTTGTGCTGGACCCAGCCGGGCCTGTTTTGTCTTTTATGTTACCAACAGTTTGCACTGCAGACCAGTTGTTTCACAGAACGCCCTCCGACTTGAGCTGCTGATTTTTGCCTCAAGTAGACTCTCCTCACCAGCTAGAACGCAACCCATGCGATGCATGCTTCTGGGAAGGAGCGGCGTCCACCTGCCCAAACCTGCGGTGTTTACCTGGACCACCAGCTGAAGGGATGTCCGTCCGCCTCTCCCGTCTGTGGTTAGTAACCGTCCCCTTAGAATTAAGGAGTCTGGGGGAAAATCCTTTGGGGGCATGAACATGCCCCGCTCCTTCTCAAGCATGCCTCCCTTTACTTAGACTCCGCGCTCACCAATGACATTTGCCCAAATCAGTCCGTAAGTTGTTGTAAAACGTGATTTTTCCAACCTGCCTCCCACGTGTCAGTGACTCCAGGAAGCGCCCTTCTCCCCAGGCCTCCCGTTTATTTATGCGTTGCAGTAAGTTAGTGTCTCCTAGAAATTGACATCCACACCGAACTTCAGCCTATGTCCTTATGTGGAAATAGCATTTGCAGAAGTCATGAGTTAAGGAACGAACGTGAAAAGATATCATCCTGGACTTAAGGTGAACCCTAAATCCAATCACTGTGCCCTTTCAAGAGGAGGAGAGGTCGGTCACACAGGGACACAGGGAAGAAGGTCATGTGAATGTGAGAGTAGGGATCAGAGCCATGCAGCCACTGTGGTGGACACCAGGATCCACCAGGAACTGGAAGGGACAAAAAGGGACTCTCCCTAGAGCCCTCGGAGGGAGCGAGGCCCCGTGACACCCTGTTTGTGGACTCCCAGCCTCCAGAGCTGCAGGAGAATAAACTTCTATTTCTCAAGTGTATAATCCAAATTTGTCCTTATTTATTTTGATGTTTAAGTGGCCACCACCAGAGCTCCTTTGAGTTGGCCCCCACGTACATCTGACACACCCAACACATCTGAGCACTCGCCTACGCTCTACCGCACGACCGTGATCCAGGCTCACTGCGTATTTATCTAGCTCCTTTAATACATAGTAGCTTTTAGAAACCAAGATCCAGGCACCAAGAGTGTTCACTGCTAGTGAGGTGCTAGGAAACAACTGCTACGTAGACAGTGAAATATGTCTTACAAATTACGGGTTTTTCATTTTAACACACTACACCGTATATATAAAAGAGTGGCACTCGCCCTCCAATTCCAGTCCAACCCTCCCCCCAGACCCTGCCATGCCTTCCCTCATTCCCTACTTGTCCACCCTCTGCCCACAGTGAGAACACTGGCTCCAGCACCATCAACACACGTCTCATTCATCCAGTCCCAACCCGATTCACACAAAATGGTTTCAGAATCGGTGCAGCCACACCACGATGAAGACCAAACCTCCGAAGAGTGTGAGATTTGCTTGCAGGGCATTGCTGCTTTCCCTGAAGGCTGAGACTACACAGTCCTTGCAAGCACTGAGTCCAACAGGTACCTGAACCAGGTTTCTTTCTCCCTCTGTCAATGCCATCATGTTACTCATTTGCGATAGTCATGTTTATTCACGGGCTTGCATTCAATTCTAGTTTCCCTCCATCGGTAGCAGTTTAACTTTTTTGAGTATACACTGCATGAACATGTTGCAAAAGTTAACACATACAGAAAATAGAGAATATGAATACGAAGGAAACGACCTCAACATAATAAAGGCTGCAAACGACAAGCCCACAGTGAACTTCACACTCAAGGGTGAAAGGAAGGTCGAATGCTTTTCCTCTAAGATCAGACATGGCTCAGCCTGTAACCCGCGCCTTTGGGAAGCTGAGGTGAGTGGAGTGCCTGAGCCCGCGAGCTCGAGACCCGCCTGGGCAGTGAGACCTCATCTCTACAATAAATCAAAAAATCAGCTGGGCGTGGTAGCACATTCCTGTAATTCCGGCTACTCGGAAGGCTGAGGTGGAAGGATCGCCGGAGCCCAGCAGGTCGAGGCTGCGGTGGCCGGGAGCGGCCACTGCACTCCAGTCTGGGCGACAGAGTGAGACTCCAACTCAAAAAAAAAAAGATGAGAAACAAGACAAGCATACCCACTTCTGCCACTTCTGTTCAATGCAGTACAGTCTTGAGTCACTTAACAACAAGAAGACCCTCTGAAAAATGTGTCATTAGGCAATTTTCTCATTGTGTGAACATGATAGAGTAGACTCACACACCTAGACGGTGGGGCCTGCTGCACAGCTAGTCTAGATGGAGCAGCCTATTGCCTCTCGGCTATAAACCTGCACAGCATGTGACTGCACTGAATACTGTGGGCCAGCAGTCCCTTTGGCATCAGGGACCAGTTTCGGGGAAGATAAGTTTTCCACGGACCCGGGGAAAGGGAAGAGGGATGGTTTTCGGGATGATTCAAGCACATTACATCTATTGTGCACCTTATCTCTATGACGATTACATTGCACTGTGTAATGAAATAATTCTACAACTCACCATAATGCAGAATTAGTGGGAGCCCTGAGCTTGTTTTCCTGCAACTAGAAGGTCCCATCTGGGAGTGATGGGAGACAGCACTAGCATCACCGCCTCAGCTCCACCTCAGACCATCAAGCATTAGTCTCATAAAGAGCGTGCAACCCAGCTCCTTCGTATGCACAGTTCACAATAGGGTTCATGCTCCTATGAGAATCTAATGCCAAGGCTCATCTGGCAGGAGACAGAGCTCAGGCCAGAATGCGAGCAACAGGGAGCAGCTGGAAATACAGATGAAGCTTGGCTCCCTCACCTGTCGCTCACCTCCTGCTGTTCTGAATAGGCCACTGACCTTGATGGACAGGGCCCATAGCCCAAGGGTCGGGAACCTCCGCCCTAAAGAGAAGCGTCCTCTCAGAGCGTTCAATGCTTCAGAGAAGTACATTGCCCATGGGCCTGCTATGGAGTGAAGCGAGTCCTGAGCCCCCTGCCTGCACAGGGTAATGCAAGTGATGGGGAGCAGCTGTAAATACAGATAAAGCTTCACTCTCTGGCC
>NW_007246505.1:167557-172130 GCF_000164805.1 Carlito syrichta
CCCACCCCACCCGCGCCCCACCTCCTGCTGTGTAGCCCAGTTCCCACAGGCGGGAGCTGCCATGCCCGGCTAATTTTTGATTTTTAAATGTAGAGATGAGGTCTCATCAAGTTGCCCAAGCGGGTCTCGAACCCATGGGCTCAGGCAATCCACTCACCTCAGCCGCCCGAAGCGCGGGATTACAGGCTGAGCCACCAAGCCCGGCTTGTATAGGTAAACTGTAAATCGTAATCTTATGGGACCACTGTCATCTAAGTGGTCAGTTACCTGAAATATCATCATGCAGCACATGACTGTATTGCAAGTTCCAAACTGAGCTACTCGGCAAAGAAGAAAATAGTAAGAGGCATCCAAATTAGAAAGGAAGCTTATTTCTTCCTTTCTCTTTTCAACTCTGTCTGCAGATGATATAATCTTATATATACATCAGACCCACAAAAACGGTACTTGAGCTAATACACAAATTCCACAAACTTGCAGGACAGAAACTGACACGCAAATATCAGTTGCATTTTTTTTCTTTTTTTGGGGCACGTCCACGGCCACTGCAGCCTCAACCTGATGGGCTCAGGCGATCCTTCCGCCTCGGCCTTCCAAGTAGCTGGAACTACAGGCACACGCTACCACACCTGGATAACTTTTACATTTTTGCTGTAGAGACGAGGTCTCACCAAGTTGCCCAGGCTGGTCTCAAACCCCTGGTCTAAGGCAATCCTCTTGCCTCGGCCTCCCAAAGTGCTGGGATTACAGGTTTGAGCCACCACGCCCGGCCTCATTTGCATTTCTATGCACTAACAATGAGTAACCCAAAAAGAAAATAATAAAACAGTTCTGATTACGACAGCATCAAAAAGAAGAAGATACTCAGGAACAGATTTAACCAAGGAGGCAAGGACGCCGGCACTTAAAACTACAAAACACTGCTGAAAGAAACCAAAGGTTGAAATAAATGGAAAGACATCATGACATCACGTATTGAAGACGCAACACCGTTGAGATGCTGACACTGCTCTCAGGCCTACAGAGTCAATGCAGTCCCTTCCAGAATCCCAACGACACACCTGAAACGACAGGAACTGATCTTTAATTTGAGTTCATCTTAACTCCCGTAGCCGCATGTGTCCGACGGCTACTGCATCCCATAGCACAAGCCAACATGAGGGGTGCAGGCCAAAACATTCCAGCCATTTGACTGCAAGCTGTATTGACTCTCCCTCCAGGAGCTGTGGAAGCCATTAGTCTGGGAGCATTTGGGATTTGGGGAAACCCTCCCCCACTGGGGGAGGCCGGGCAGAGGCCACCACATTCTCCCTGATGGCATCTCCAAGTGACAGGGTGCTTACTGAAGCTCATTCCACCACAATTAAAGACACACCACTTCCCATTGGAACTCGCTTTCTGGAGGACAAGTTACTGACTTGGTCGAATTAGGTTGAATTCTTCTGGAATGACGTCCTTCCCTATAGCTTTTGATTTTTTGCTTCTTCCAGAGATAGCCTTAAAAGAAACCCCCAGGAATGCCCAAAATGGTGCAAACCACACAACACAGTTCCCTATTTCTGAAAAGCTTTACGAAGCTTCCTGACACTGTGCAACAGCACTCTGGCCACTGTTTTATGATTTTAAACAGAGTACACCCAGAAATATGTTATGACAACTGCAGACGCGGCAGAGCTGTTCCAGCCCACACTTCCAAGCTTGGCAAGGCCCTCAACACAACCAAGTAAATGCGAGCTCGGAAGGGCGGCCGGTACACAACCGCCCGTTGCAGCGTCACTAAATGGGCCGGAGCTCCTCCAGCTGCTTGGATTCTCACTTCAAAACTCTAGAAGCCCTCAGGCCCCACTGCACCCCTAGGGTGCGGGGAGCGGGGGTGAGGTGGGGGCGTGGCGGGGAGAAGGCGTGATGCAGAAACAGAGAGCCCATCGGGGCACCGAGCAGCTTTGGCCCCACGGTCGCTTCCCAAAGTGGCTACTGGCCACGCAGCTGGGGGACAGCCCATAAAACTCTGGACCTCACTGGTGGCAAAGCCCTCTGGTTTCTGTGCGCTAAAACCTTTCATGCTGGGTATTCACGGGGTCCACCCGGTGGTCACCACAGGGTTCCCACAGAAGGAAATCGCATAACGGCCGTGTTCTTGACAAGGAACAGAGTCCCAGCCAACAGGCGGGTGGCAAGAAAAAGCCAACCCGAGGAGCCCAGTGAAGCAGTACAACAAAAACCCCAACACGGTAAGCAGCCCAGCCCATCACCACGAGGAAGCCACAAGATGCCGACAGGGGTGGAGAGTGGGGGGTGGGGTGTCTTCTCAACTCTCCCCTCCAGGATCCCAGGGGACTGACCCGCTAAACACCAAAAGGTCTATCATCAACGAACCGTTTTTAGGAGATGGCTGTAAACCTCGGGTGGGGACACATCAGTAGCACACTCTCTCTTCCCTGAATACAACGTGGAATTAACACCCTTAGAACTCTCCAGGGGAAGAGCACCCAACTCCAGCACTTCACCGGACTAGCCAGGTCCGGCAGATAAGGGAGCCCAAGCCCTTCACACCCAGATCCCATTTCAATGAGAATGAGGGCTTTTCCCACCCTGGCCCCCCAGGGAATGCATTTTAAAGGCCCGCCGGTTCGCCATCTGAAACCTTTCTAAAGGGGGATTAATCTTCCCTACCTGTCAGAGGAGCTGTTCCCACTCCCACTTTTCCATTCCACTGACTTTAGAAAAACAGCTTCGAAAGAAAAGAGGGGTGTAAAATTCAGACTCTAAAAGTCGTGGAGGTTAAATCCAGGCTAAAGGCTTAAGGGACAAGTGATCCAATGCAAACCACATGGTAATCAGAAAGAACAAACAGCAATGACGGCTGCACTTTGGATAAACAACTGGAAAAATGTTTCACAACAAAAACAGAAACGTCATTTCTCACTGCCTCATAAATCTGCAGACCACTGTCATCAGAAACTACCCCTGGAAACGTATTTAAAGCCTGTGTTCATTTTTGCACACAAAATATCAAGCAGAATTTTAGTTGGTTTTCTGTAATATGCTTCACTAATTAAAGTTTAGCTTAACTTTCTAGAGCCCCCTCAGTTTCCCCAAGTGTCATGCAGGGTCCATGGTGCTCGGATTTTCAGAGTGGATGTGGATCAAGTGGATGTGATAATTAAATACCGAAAAGTTTCAAATACGTAGTTCTTTGCTTGGTACGCAGCCATAATAAGAAAAATATGTTGCCTTACTACATATACGAAAACTTTTCTTTTTCCACAAAGTCTTATTCAAGATGTTTTCGTTTACTTTCCTCTGGATGGGTCTCCAGCGTTATTTACCGAGACCAGCACTCCAGGGGTCTGAGCCGGAAGTAAACACCACACTGTGAAAATGGGGGCAGGGATGGCCCCAAGCTCCTCACACCCAGCCTGGCCCACCTAGGAGAGGTACAAAGTCCCAAGTCAGGTATCCATCCCCAGAGGAAAGTCTTTCTATAAAAATGTGGAATAAAAACCTACCAATTGTTTTAGAATAACCCTTCAGTGCTTTTACATAGTAAACTACCCCATGTATAAAACACACCCAATTACAGAAACTCCTCTTCACAGAAGAAAGGATTCCAAACACCCCATCTCTTGTAATCATATGATCTTGTCCAGATTCGGAATATTATCATATCCTCTGGATTTCCAGCTAGTCTAGCAGTAGAAAACCAAGAGAATTATATCTCACTCCCTATTTTTCCTAGGTTCAAAAATTAAAGAAAAGGACCCAGACTGCCTTGGTCACGGGACATTTCTGTCAGGCAACAGGACAGGATGGCAATGTTCAAACCACACCCAGAAAGTAGGCAGCATTCCAGTTCTGGTCATCCTGGGTTTAAGCAATGGGCTGACCCCTCCTCCTTCCTCATTATCCTAATTCCCTACAGCAGCGCCCCCCAAAAGCACCCTCGGCCGCCCTCGTGGTCTGAAGGCCCGGTTTCTGCAGTGCAGGACCAGAGGAGGCCACCAGCAGAGGCCACCGCACAGGTGACCCGAGTAAGTTCCCAGCCCACCCCCAGCAAAGGGGTCTCCTGACTCTCTACGGGGTCGGGAGATCTTGGGGGGCTACAGAAATCGACAAACAGGTCCGAGTGATGGACACTGACTGAGACTGTAGCTTACGAGTTATTTTATCGCACTCTGACGGTTTGCGCTTCCACCGCCAGTGACGTAAACGCAAGCTCCCTTCCCAAGTTGAGTCGTGGGGAGTGTGCGACTCCATGGGCCTCTGCTCACACCAGAAGACCACCCCCACGCCACGGCCCCCACCCCACCGGGCTGCTCGGTTCTTCTCCAGTTCCCGCGCAGCAGGACGCAGGAAGAGCCGGGTCCCGCCTGCGACTGTCCCCTGGTTCTCACATGCCCGCGGGAATGGGGCGAGGGGTGTGCGTGCAGGGATCGTACATCCGCGACTTAGGGCGAGACCCACGGCCTCGGACGCGCCGGGCCTGGACACCCCGCTCTCCCCACCCCCACGGACGCCCGGCATCCGAGGCGCAGGCCGGGGGAGCTCCGGAGTCTGCAGAGCGTGGGCAACG
>NW_007246505.1:173372-201200 GCF_000164805.1 Carlito syrichta
CGGGCGGGGACCGCGCGACCCTCCCGTGCCCGCAGCCGCGGGGAACCCCCGCGCGCGAGGCGCTATGAAGCCACCGAGGATTTTTTCTACCGTGAAAAGCCGGCTGTGCAGTTTCACCCATTAAAGGCAGAGCACTGTTTGTTCCCGGCTGAGCCCCAGCACATGCAGAAGTAATTTGCTCCTCTTGTAAAAGACATCTTGAACGCGATTCAAATCGTGTTTTCTTGCTTATTCTTGGGCTTGCTCAGCGCATGCGAAGGTCTGGAGCGGAGGCCGGACCCTCCTGTGGGTGACAGAGGAGTTTTCTTTGTTTTTCCTCTCCTGAGGAAGGAGTTGGGGGCTCTAGCCTCTCTGTTGTGCGTGTTGTAAGATTTCTCTTGTGACTCATTATCCAGGAACTGGTCTGGTGTTTTCGCTGCGCCTGCCCTGGGAATGGAGGCCTGGGGGAACCGCCGGCCTCGGCTGTGGGGCCTGCCGCCCTCAGACGGGCGGGCAGTAGTCGTGGTCTGCAGACAAAAGGCTGGGCTAGCCCGGCTGCCTCCCCTGTAACGCTGTGTGGGTCTCGCCCTGCCTCTGCCCAGTTTGCTGAGAGAGTATCCACAGGGTTCCCATCCGAAACACAGACTAGAAGGCCGGCCACCGGAAACCCAGAGCTGGCAGGAGAAGACCCCGTGTAGCCTCCCCTGGGAGGGAAAATCACCATCAGGCTTACCCCCTCCCAAGTCCCAGGCTCATCGCATACGTGTCCTGCGCTGGTGCTGGACTGGACAGGGGCTGCTCCCCCCACGGATGTAAGAAGACCACTTCGGGCTTTTCCTCCTTTTACCTTCCCTTGCCGGCCTTCAAGGGCGCTTTTGCAGCAGGGAAGGTCCTAAGGGTGCATCACCCGTCCCTTCTGAATCTAGGGGAAACCAGACGGGGACTGCGGAGAGGAGAGGCAGGCCCTGCAGCCTTACCGGTGGCTCAGTGAGGCGCTGTCCTCTCCCTGTGTGTCTGGGCAGGGAGCCCCAGACACATGCTTGATCTTTGTGCTCCATGACTGCTTCTCAGCGGCTCTGCCATTCGGTCTTGTGACCTTCAGGAAAGTGACCTCATCAGGCATCAGCCCCTCCTCTGGGTGCTATTTCACACAATTGGGGCCCCACAAATCCAACTCAAGGGTTTTAATAGCAGCATATATTTTTGCTGACAGTTTATTGGGTGGGACCAGAAACGTGGGCTATACTGAACACGATACCTTAAAGCTTTTTAAGAAGTATCTTTGTAGCATTTCTCTTTCCCCAAAGTTCCCTCTCAGTAATTCCTGCCTGCTCCCTGCAATCTCGATACACCTCTCTCTCTCTCTCTCTCTCTCTCTCTCTCTCTCTCTTCTTTGTGCAGGTTCAGAATTGAAAGATAAACTCAAGGGGTCAAAACACAAGCTCTCTTGGTGGTCAGTAGAATGTGGCTTGGATTCAAGGCCACACTGGAGTTATGCATTCCCTCCCCCCTGTATTAGTTACCAATTCCTGCATAACAAATCACCCAAAATGTCACAGCTAAAAGCAGCAAGCACTGATGATTTCTCACAACTTCTGTGGGTCAAGAATTCAGGAGAGGCTTGGCTAGATGGTACTGACTTTGGGGTCTCTCAGGAGGTTGCAACCAGACATCACCAGGGCTACCATCATCTGAAGGCTTGGTGGAGATGGAGGATTCACAGGAGGCAGATTCCTCGGATGCTAGGTGGGTGAGTGAGGGCAGGAAACCTTTGTTTCGAGCGAAATCTGCTTCTTGGGCATCCTGACAACATGGCCGCGTGCGTCCCCCAGCGTGAGTGACCCAAAAGCCAGGTAGAAGCCACAATGTCTTTTACAAGCTACCCTTGGAAGTCGTGCTCCGTCATTTTGCAGGACATGGTGGGCCCCCTGCTGTGGGAGAAAACTAGACAGGGGTGTGTCGAACCAGAGAAGGGAAGAGCTGGAGGCCGACTCTCCACCAGCTCTATGGGGACAGCCGTGCTGATCTCACATGTGGCAGCAGCAAGCGGGGAGAAAATGAGCACAGTTGTACTGGCAAGAGGAAGAGGCTAGGCAGTCCTGCAGTCCTTAAGAGATGGGTCAGGAACCGGGGAGCCCTGCACATACATGGGAGAACATTCTGGGGTGAGTAAACAACCAACTTGAAGGCCGGGACCAGAAGGCTCAGGAATATGAAGTATTTGAGGCAGACGTCACTGCATGGGTGCGTAAAGTAGATGTCTGCAGCCCGGGGCCCTTTTCCCCCGTGCTCTTGTGGGGAATACACGCAGACCCGTGCAGTGGGATTTTCACTTGCTCGTTACTTTGTCAGGAAAATCTTCTGCTGAACTGTACCCTTCTGCTCTGCAAATACCCAAAGGCAAGCAAGACAAATAACTAAACTTGTCGCACATGACGGCTCCGTTTCCTCACTCCACGCTCCTGGCCAGTCTGCTCCCTGCATCTGCACAAACAGCTTGGTGTGGTCAGCCGGGGCCCCTGGCCCGCTAAGCCCAGCGCACATCTTGTTTTTCTCTTAGGCTGTTGCCTCCCCTGGTAGTGGCCAGAGATGCAGTGTTCACCCAGGACCACTCCCCGCTCAGAGGGCACTTTGTCCTCAGCTTTTACGACGGCAGGTACCCCTGGCTTTACTGCACTCCCTCCTCGGTGCTCTCTGCACCTCAGCCTCTTCCGCTTGGCGGTTATGCTGGGTTTGGTCCCCAGCTGTCGCCCGTGTCCTGCCACACTCCCCCCGGGGGGACATCTCATCCAAATTTGTGGCTCCTGCTGCCACCTAGATGCTCGACGATGCCTCCCTCTGTCTTCCTGGCTGGCTCTCCCGGCCCCCAGACTTATATTCTCAGTGGTCTCCGTGGCATTTCCTCATAATCGACCCCGTGGCACCTCAAACTCAAGCAGACCACAACTCAAGATGGTCTACCTGCCCTCGCCCACACCCTGCCCCCAAGTGAGTCTTTTTCCTCTCCTCCCTCTGTGCCCCATGGCACCATCATCCACATGGCTCCTCAAGCCAGAAACCCAGCCTCCTCCAGACCTCCCTCTCTCCTGCATTCCAGCCGGCCCCTTGGCCAGTCATGTGTCCCTCCTGGTGCCCCCTTCCTCTGTCTCCATCATCACCGCCCTCGCCCGAGGCACTTTCCTCTTTTGCCTGGAGAAGAGCCTCTGCACAGTCTCCCCATCTCTGTCCCATCAGCTCCCATCCCCTCTCCGTACACTCATGGCAAGAGCTCCTCAGATCTAAGTATAATGATGTCATCACCAGTGGCGTGCTTCGGCTTCTGGGTGAAAGTCTGAAGTCAGCATCACACAAGAGTCTGATGAACATTCTCTACCATGTTCTTCTTGCTCTTGACTGTCCGGCCCTTTGGTCTTTTTGAGTTGGAGTCTCACTCTGTCGCCCAGACTGGACCTGCTGGGCTTCGGCGATATTTCTGCCTCAGCCTTCCGAGTAGCTGGAATTACAGGCATGCGCTACCACGCCCGGCTGATTTTTTGATTGATTGTAGAGATGAGGTCTCGCTGCCCAGGCGGGTCTCGAACCCGCGGGCTCAGGCAATCCACTCACCTCAGCCTCCCAAAGGCGCGGGATGACAGGCTGAGCCACCGAGCCCGGCTGGTCTTTCTTTTTTTTTATTAAATTTTATTTTATTATAGAGATGTGGATACAAGTAAGGATTAGCTGCATAAGTAGGCTGCATGAAGTCTGGGTCTCCAACTGACCCTCACCTCCCCCGGGGTAAGACCAGGTGGGCTTTATGTTGTTACCCTTCCCCCCTTCCCTCCCCTGGCAATGCCTAATGACTGCTGATCCCCCCCCAGGGTTAATATGATTAATGTTTGGGTCTTACTTATGAGTGAGAACATGCAATATTCAGTCCTTTGTTTCTGTGCTAGATCACTAAGTATGATCTCTAGCTCCAACCAGTTTGCTGCAAAGTCCATGATTTTGTTCTCCTTTATGGCTGTATAATACTTCATCATGTATATGTACCACATTTTCTTTATCCAGTCCACTTGCTTTATTTTATTTTATTTTTTATTTTTTGAGTTGGAAGAGTCTTACTCTGTGGCCCAGACTATAGTGCAGTGGCACACTCCCAGCCACCGCAGCCTCGATCTGCTGGACTCAGGCGATCCTTCCCCCTCAGCCTTCCAAGTCGCCAGAACTACAGGTGCGCACTACCACGCCCAGCTAATTTTTGATTTATTGTAGAGATGAGGTCTTGCCAGGTTGCCTGGGTGGGTCTCAAACCCACGGGCTCAGGCAATCCACTCATCTTGACCTCCCAAAGTGCTGGGATTACAGGCTAAGCCACCCAGCCTGGCCTCCCAGTCCACTTTCAATGGGCAGTAGGGTTGGTTCCATGTTTTTGCTATTGTAAATAGTGCAGCAATAGTCTGGGCATGGTAGCTAAAGTCTGTAATCCCAGCATTTTGGGAGGCAGAGGCGAGAAGATTGAGCCCAGGGGTTTGAGACCAGTCTGGGCAACTTGGCGAGACCTCATCTCTACAGTAAATTTAAAAAATTAGCTGGGTGTGATAGCGTATGCTTGTACTTGCAGCTACTTGGAAGGCTGAGGCAGAAGGATCACCAGAGCCCAGCAGGATGAGGCTGTAGCAGCCGTGAGCGTGCCACTGCACTCCAGCATGGGTGACAGAGTGAGACTCTGACTCAAAAAATATATACAGTACAACAATAAACGTGTGTGCAGGTGTTGTTATTGTTGTTGTTTGGGAGGGAGTTGTAAAACTATTTATGTTTCTCTGGGTATATTCCCAGGAGGGGAATTGCTGGATGCTATAAAAGGTCAGTTTTTAGTTATTTTAGGAATTGCCACACTGCTTTCCATAGAGGTTGAACTAGCTTGCACTCCCACCAATGTAGAAGCGTTTCCTTTTCTCTGCACCCATGCCAGCATCTGTTGTTTTTTGATTTATTAATGATGGCCATCCTTACCGGAGTAAGGTGCTATCTTATTGTAGTTTTGATTTGCATTTCTCTGATGATTAGTGAGGCTGAGCATTTCTTTTTTTTCATATGTCTGTTGGCTGCTTGTATGTCTTCTTTTGAAAAGTCTCCATTTATGTCCTTTGCCTGCTTTCTAATGGGGTTGTTTGTTTTTTCCCTTTCACTTCATTTGAGTACCTTGTAGATCCCGGATGTTAGGCCTTTGTCGGATACGTAATTAGCAAATATTTTTCTTCTCATTCTGTGAATTGACTCCCCACTCTCTTGATGTTGCCTTTTGTGGGGCAAAAGCTTTTCAGTTTGATGAGGTCCCCCTTGTCTACCTTAGCTTTTATGGCATTCACTTTTAGGGGTTTGATCAATAAGTAGTTGCCTATTCCAATGTGCACAAGGGTGTTTCCTACATTTTCTTCTAGGATTCTCATAGTTTGAGGTTTTACATGTAGGTCTTTGGCGCATTTAGAGTTTACTTTTGTATATGGTGATAGGCAGAAGTCCAGTTTCATTCTTAGGCATATGGCCAGCCAGTTTTTCCAGCATCATTTGCTAAACATGGTTTCCAGTGATTGTTATTGGCTGTCTTCCGTTTCCTCAAAACACAGAACGCATGGAGCCCCCTCCCATTATGAGACCTCTTTGTTTTTTATTTTATTTTATTTTATCTTTTTATGAGAGCTCTTTGGAGGTGGCCCTTTATCCTGACACACGCTCCCTCCCCTCTCTTTCTTTGCTCAAATAGCTGCTGCTCATCCTTCTGGATGTCACTTTCTCAGAAAGGCCTTCTCTGTCTCCTCGCCACAGCAGGGCAGGGCTCCAGGCACACACCCCTGAAGGTACCTGCCACCGTGTGGTGCACTTGCTGAACTGGGATCTGTCTCCTGACCTGCAGGCCCAGATGGCAGGTTGGTGTGTCCTCAAGTACTCGAGAAGTGCTTGCAGCATATTTGTGGATACAAGGAAGGAAGAAGGCAGAGAAGAGCTGATGTGTTAAACTCGGACCGAGGACAGATGCAATGGTCTTTTGTCTCCCAGGCTGCTGCCCTTCTCTGCACTCTACGGCAAATCTTTATCAAGTGATACTGGCAGTTCCTCCATTTCACCCTGACATGACTGAACAGATCTTTCTGTAGGCTCACACTGAACATGCCATCCAGAACCACAGTCTCTTGTAAGGTGTAGTTTACCTCGATCCACTTATGCCTGTGCATAGCTACTTAAGCTACTCGTTAGGCTTTCGTGACTCAGAAATTATGAAACAGCCATCCCAGTTTTCACCAGTCATTATAAACTTCAGACGTTCACAGTGCTTTAGCGCGTTAGTCATTTTAACAGAGAAACTTCACCTTCCACGTCCAATCTTTTGTCAGTTAAAGGGGCAGCAGAAGGGGCTGACAGGAAATGGCATTTCCCTCTGTAGTGGGTCATTCCCACAAGGATGACCCCAACTGGCAGGGAGTGGACTTGGGGAGCCCACAATTAGCAGAAACTCTAGCCTTCATCTCTGTCCTCATCTTGAGAGGTTTCTCCCCTCACCTGACACCAAATATGTGGTGTCTTTGCCAACACCAGTTCTCCAGGTCTCTGAAAACCCACCAGGTCTCCAATGATTTAATTTTGTTCTGACACTAACGACCCAGAATTAGGGGCAGACCCGACAGGTTTAAGGGCTCAGTCCCACAAGACTGTCACCTCTTCAGACGACAGTCACAAGTGTCTAGTTCCCTCACTTCCTCCTCAGTTCCACAATTTTCTAGAACAGCTCACAGAACTCAGGAGCACACTTACACTGAGTGTGTGCAGTAAGTCAATAGTGAATTGCCAATCTGTGCTAAAAGACACCACTTGGAGGCAGCACACAGAGGTACCTGGTGGAGTCAAAAGGCTCAGGAGGCCCACCCTCTCCAGGAATGCCACCCTCCCAGCACCTCCATGTGTTCACCAACCTGGAAGCTCTCCAAACCTCAGGGTTGGGGGGTCTTTATGGGGGGTTTCATTACATAGGAATGACTGAGTAAATTATTGCTGTCGATGATTAACACCATTTCTTCCCCAGAGGTTAGGGGTGAGGGGACTGAAAGTTACATCCCTCTAATCGAGGTTTGGTTCTTCTTTATTTTTTGAGTCCTTGTCTCATTCTGCCACCCCGGCTGGAGTGCAGTGGCATGCTCATGGCCACCGTGGCCTCGACCTGCTGGACTCAGGCATCCTTCCACCTCAGCCTTCCAAGTAACTGGAACTACCAGCATGTGCCACCACGCCTGGCTAATTTTTCTTGATATATTGTAGAGACGAGGTCTCGCCAAGTTGCTCAGGCTAGACTTGAGACCCTGCACTCAGGCAGTCTTCTCGCCTCCACCTCCCAGAGTTGGCTGGGATTACAGGCATAAAACACCACACCTGGTTTGGTTATTCTAAGATCACCTCCTAACTGGGAGATGTCTAAGGGCCTGCAACTACCAGTTGTCTCATTAGTATAAACTCAGGAATGGTTTAAAGGGGCTTGTTATCTATGACATAAGGCTATCGAAATTTCAAGAGTTTTAGAGCTCTGTGCTTATGAGCCGGGGACAAAAACCAAATAGAGATTTCCCATTATACCACACATGTAGTCGGGAGGTTTTTCCTGATGGAGTAGTTAAAAATAATAGTTCATTCTTTTGGGGGGTAAAGAGAATCAGTAAAGCCAAGAATGTATTTATGTCACCATGGTTACTACTATAGGATGATTGAATGAAAATACTCATGTCGATAAGATTTTTGTTCCATAAGGTTTCATGCCATAGCTTTCAAAATTCCCTTTAAAAATAATATATTTCTCAGTCTCAAAAATGCACGTAGAATCTCTTGGATGAATCTCTATGGATTAGCAATCACTAGTTTTATTGCGCAATGCTGAGACATACAACTTCTCTCCTAAGTAACACAATCTCTGAATATTGAGAAAACTGTGGTTCCACTAGTGAGAGATACTGGAAGTCTAGAACCTATGATGAGCTGCCTTGCATTCACCCCACCGGTTTTAATGTATGCTGTGGGTTGAATTGTGTTTCCCCAAGAGATGAGGAAGTCCTGACCCCAGCACTTGTGACTATGACCTTGTTTGCAAATACTCTTTGCAGATGCAATCAAGTGAAGATGAGACCACCACAGGGAACCCTAATCCAATTTGATTGGTGTCTTTAGAAGATGGAGAAATCTGTACTGAAAGACAAGCATGGGGAGGGGGGGCGGGAAGACACACACCTGAGGGTACTGCGTGTGAGGGTGGAGTTGTGCTGCCACCAGCCCAGGAAGCCCCAGGATCTCTGAGCAAGACTTTGGAGCGAGCACCTAGGAGGGAGAATGCGCTGTGGACAAGCTGATCTCAGACTTCTGGCTCTAGCACTACAAGACAATACGTTTCTGTTGTTTAAGCCACTTAAGGTTTGTGGTACTTAGTTATGGCAGTCCCAGGAAATGAGTACAAAGTAAGGAATGAACTCAGACCAAATGTCTTTCAGATTACTACTTTTTATAAAATGATTAAACATGCCAGGCTCAGTGGTTCAGCTAATCCCGCGCTTTGGGAGGCTGAGGTGAGTGGATTGTCTGAGCCCGCGAGTTCGAGACCTGCCTGGGCAACTTGGTGAGACCTCATCTCTACAATAAATCAAAAAATTGGCCAGGGGTGGGAGCGCACACCTGCAGTTCCATCTACTTGGAAGGCTGAGCGGAAGGATCGCCGGAGCCCAGCAGGTCGAGGCTGTGGTAGCTGGGAGCGTGCCACTGCACTCCTGTCTGGCTGACAGAGTGAGACTCCAACTCGAAAAAAAATGATTAAACATAAAAAATGTCTAACATGAAACTATCTCATCAAGACTGAAGACACACACACATACCACACTCCCTTGTGTTAGGGAAGCGACCACAGTTCCTTCACCTCCAGGAGGGTGTGAGTGACAGTCCGTGGATCATCTTGCAGCCTCGGAAGCTCTCACTTTCTGCAGAGTGGCCTAGGCCCTAGGATTCTAAAGTGGGTCCACTCAGCACTTTCATCAGAATGAGATCCAGAGTATCCAGGAAAAAGTTACATCCTCCAACTTTAGGCAAGTAAAGGAAGAACATGTAGCCCTGCAAGGGGTCTTCATAGTAGCAGACTCTTGACATACTGGTGGCCCCCGACATAGGTTTCTTGGATCTTAGAGATATGCAGATGAGGCTGTGCTAATATTTTGATGTTAATGAGATGTGGTGGTTCTCAATGGGAACTAAGCAATCCTCCGATGTGAGGTGAGGGCGTGTGATGGCAAGACGGAGACCGAGGGTTATAATTCCCATCCCAGTCAGAAGGTTCACAACAGGGTGATTACACAGGGCTGCCTCTCTCATTACTCCATGAAGAGGTGTGCTGGGGTTGCATGCAGTTTCTCTCTGCTTTAGTTGGGACTCAGGGAGGGTACAGGAGAGGCCCCACCTGAGTGTCTGGCAATGAGGTTGTTGTGGACTTGCATGTGGCCCTGTCAGGATAAGTATATAAACCCCTCGTAGTTGTCGGCTGCAGGGAGTTGCACACCAGTGGTGATAGAAGCTGGAAACCCTTGGAAAGTTGAAACACTGAGCGGTCCCAGGAGAGAAATTGGGAAAGACACACAGGGGAAACCCAGAAGACAGTTCTGTGTGTTTCTTCGGCAACAGGCAGTTAATCATAGAGTCAACACAAATGGCCAGTAGATATTTGAGAAAAGCAGAGACTTGATTTGACTAGTACTCAGAGAAATGCAAAATGAAAGGAAATCTCTTTCCACAGTTTTTTAGAGATGGGGGGTCTTGCTCTGTTGGCTAGGCTGGAGTGCAATGGCATGATTATAGCTCGCTGAGGCGTTTAACTTCTGGGCGTAAGTGATCCTCCTGCCTCGGTCTCCCAAGTAACTGGGACTACAGGTACAAGGCCCTGCACCCAGCTAGAAATCTCATTTTCACACTGGCTAACATCTTAATGGACTAATCATCACAGATGAGGATCTAAAGTGGTATACAGCCATTTTGGAATACAACTCAGCAGGATTTATTAAGACTTGATCTGCCCGATGACCTAGCCATTTAGTTCTCTGCACATCCAGAGGATGAGGAGGTAGTTGCATTGATGTTTATTGTAGAATTTCACTTACCTATTGCAGTAAATTCTAACACTTGGTAGCTTTAAAAAATTTATGGTTATCCCTCAAGATTCTGTGGGTTGACTGGGCTCAGCTGGGTGGTTCTTCTACTAAGTTGTGGTACTCTGGAGGCTCAACTGGATTAAAATATCCAAGATGGCTTCTTCACTCACGTGTCTGCGCCTTGGCGCTCTCCATGTGGCCTCTGTCTCCAAAGGAAATGTGGAACATCTCCTTCTCTAGGCCTCTGCATGTGGTCTCTTTCTGCAGGAGGACACTGGGCTTCTTACGTGACCCGGTTCCCCAGACTATGAAAGTGAAACTGCCAGTATTTCTTAAGTGTCAGGCCTGGAACTGTCACAGCCCCAGTTCACATACACTCTGTGGGTTAAAGTGAGTCACAGCATCAGTCCAGGCTCTGGGGAGGGACCTACACAAAGATGTGAAACCCTGGATCTCTGTTTTGTTGGGATCCATTTTGGAGATCAGCTATTTCATATAGTATTGTTTTTCATGGCCTAAAAAAATTAGAAATCACCTCAGTAGCCATCATTAGGGGAATATCTAGATAAACTGTGTATATATATATATGTTTATATTCATATATGTATATAACCTATAAAACTTACAGATAGATGTACAACAGTGTAAATAAGAATGGGACCAGACTGCACATAACAACACAGACAGACTTCCAAGACATGTGGTTAAGTAAAACAAACAAGTCACTGAGCAATAAAAGCATGATAGGGTTTTTTGCAAAATAATAATAATAAAACACTAACCCCATGCCCAACCAGTGCCATATCATTGTATGGGATAGAGTTTTAAGGGTACAATTTAAGTTGCTAACAGTGCCTGAGTATGGAGAAGAATAAATGAGATTGAGGAAAAACTCAAGTTTGTTTCTTATTTTCCTTGTCATCATACATAGGCTCAATGCATAAAAAAACTGAAAGTACAACACTGAGCACAGATAAGTTCTGTGGAATGTTAAGATCCTGTCTTCTCTACATTTGTCAGTTTACCTCAGAGAAGAACATTGAATGAGCTCGCATCCAAGCCTTTGCCTGGTCCCCTCAAGCACCAGAAATAAAAACCTTTGTTTTTCCATGCTAAGGTCAGGAGTTTCTGAAAATAAAGCTCATACACTGACTTCACTTTTTTTTTTTTTTTTTTGAGTTGGAGTCTCACTCGGTTGCCCAGACTGGAGTGCAGTGGCCGCTCCCGGCCACCGCAGCCTCGACCTGCTGGGCTCCGGCGATCCTTCCGCCTCAGCCTTCCGAGTAGCCGGAATTACAGGCATGCGCTACCACGCCCGGCTGATTTTTTGATTTATTGTAGAGATGAGGTCTCGCTGCCCAGGCAGGTCTCGAACCCGCAGGCTCAGGCAATCCACTCACCTCAGCCTCCCAAAGGCACGGGATTACAGGCTGAGCCACCGAGCCCGGCTACACTGACTTCACTTTAACTGATGAAACTAACATGAACCAAAATTAAAATGTGAGACTCCAATTTATTTAAAAATTAACTATTTTCCATGTGATGAAGACTGTAAATTGCACAAACTCGGATCTTGGGCATACACTGGCAAAAGACAATATGTGTTACCCTATGCTGTTAGTACAGAGGATAAAACTAGCACTGAGATTACTCACAGCAGGGCTGACCAACCACAGTGGCAGAATGCTTAACAGAAACAACCTCTAAATTTGCCAGAGTTCAAATCTGACTCTTCTATTCACATGCCCTTGCTTTTTGCTTGTTTGATTTATCAGAATTAGTTGAGTACTGGCATATAATAACCTTAGAAATAATTTTTATCTGCTGTTGGGTTCAAAATATAACTTAAAACAGAATTATCCAAAATAATTGATCAAATAATAAATCATTATCTTTACAAGAATAAAGAAGATTTAAATTAGTGTTATGCTAAATAGGTCATCTGTGAACACTTTATTGGATCTGTGATAAGATATAAAGCTGAGCTGTCGTGGTGGCTTACACCTGTAATTCCAGCACTTTGGGAGGTAGAGGCAAGAGGACAGCTTGAACCCATGGGTTTGAGACCAGACTGGGAAACTTAGAGAGATATCATCTCTATAAGAAATCAAAAAATTAGCCAGACATGGTTAGTACATGTCTATAGTTCCAGCTACTTGGAAGGTTGAGGCAGAAGGATCACCTGAGCCCAGCAGGTCAAGGCTGCGGTGGTTGTGAGTGTGCCATTGCCCTCTAGTCTGGGCGACAGAGTGAGACTCTGACTCAAAAAAAAAAAAAAAGAAAGATATAAAGCTTGTGCTAAAATGTAAATCAGTGTTCCACTTCCTTCATCAAGAAAACCCCACCGTTAAAAAAATCTGTAAGCTGAACTGACCGTGGGCTTCCTTGACAAAGTTTATCTGTATTTGCAGCACAAGCTTCTAATATTATAGATCAAACTTCAAGGAATGCTGACTTAAATCTTTTATCAGTGTCTCAAAAAAATCTTCTTTACAAACTCCCACGGTAGTTGTAATTTTGTAAATATCTCCCTATAATCATGTTGGGTTTTGCTTTTTGTATTTCTCAGCATTATTGTTAAGTACATATAAGTCTGCAATATTTTAATCTAGTTAGACCGTACTTTGTTTTGGCATTGTGTGTGACAAACCCTGATGGTGGGCTACCTTATTTGTATTCTCCTCTTTTGTCCTTAGCAAAAATGTGCCAGTTTGGGTTGGAATAAAAACTCACTCAGCTCAAAATGGTTGACCCGCACTCTGTGGGTTAAAGTGAGCCACAGAACACATAAAAATTCCTGGTTTCCCTTATATATAAGAGCGGCCACGTATATAACCTCTGACATCGGTTTTCTTGACATTCCCATTCTCTTCTTCCCCTCTGGAGTGTGGAAGTGAGGTCCGAGATAAGGCAGTTATTTTAGGATCACGTGGAAGCCATGAAGATGACAGAGCATAAAGAAAGGAGGCCAGGAGATCGCTGACAGCAAGAATGTGAGGCAGCTCTGACCTGCCTGGCAGTGGACTGCTTACATTAAAAAAACTCTTTTGGTGGAAGTCACTAGTGTTGGCCTTTGTTACGTACAGCCACAGAAGTCCTAGTTGCTAACGTATAAAATGACCCCACCGCCCATTTTAATGCTTTCTACCTCAAATTATACCTTATAGGAAATAAATATTGCGATTCCATTTTTGTTTTTATAATACAATACTTGCTCGGTGCATTTATTTTAAACATTTCTATTTTGCTTTAAACATCCTTTTGGTGTTCCCCTTCCCCATTTAATGTGTGTCTTTGATGCAATCTATTGTTAAATTTTTAACATTGAATCCCACAGTCTCCAACTCTTAGTAGATAAAATTGATCTGGTAGCAAGTATTCTTACATCCAGGGGGGTGCCAAAAAAATGTATACACATTTTAAGCATGATGTTCACTCAAAAGAGGGCATTAATCAAATGAAAGCTAGCGTCACCATGCGACCGGCAGGGCAGTCAAAGAAAATGACAGAAGCACGGTTGAGTGAACGTCATACTACACATTTGTACCATCATTTAATTCAACTTTGAAAAGGAATACATCTCTTTTTTTTTTTAATTTTTTTTTTTTTGAGTTGGAGTCTCACTGCGTCGCCCAGACTGGAGTGCAGTGGCCTCCCGGTCACCGCAGCCTCGACCTGCTGGGCTCCGGCGATCCTTCTGCCTCAGCCTTCCAAGTAGCTGGAACTACAGGCGCGCGTTACCACGCTCAGCTAATTTTTTGATTTATTGTAGAGATGAGGTCTTGCCAAGTTGCCCAGGCGGGTCTCGAACTCGCAGGCTCAGGCAATCCACTCACCTCAGCCTCCCAAAGGCGCAGGATTACAGACTGAGCCACCGAGCCCGGCTGGAATACATCTCTTAAAATGTGTATGCATTTTTTCAGCACCCCCTGCATATCTGAGCTCTGAGTTCACTTTTTTTTTTTTTTTTTAAGTCAGAGTCTCACTCTGTTGCCCAGGCTGGGATGCAGTGGGACCACAGCCTCAACCTGCTGGGCTTAAGTAATTCTTCCGCCTCTGCCTTCTATGTAGCTGAAACTACAGGCATGTGCCACCAGGCCCAGTTAATTTTTTTTTTTTTTAACTGTGGAGACGAGGTCGCACCAAGTTGCAAGCCTCTTGCCTTAGCACCCCGAAGCTAGGATTATAGGCATGAGCCACCGCACCCGGCCTAAATTTACTTTTAACAACTTATTTTAGGCATCCAATTTATTAAATTCTCTCTTTAGTTCTATTTGCACCCTTTTGGATTATTGTTGAGTTGAACATATTTTTCACTATCTTCACTTGTTTGAAAGTTATTCATTATATTTATATTCTTATTGATTATCCTTGACAAATATAAACTTATATTTAAGTCTGAGGTTATTGAGTGGTTTGTTCTTCTAAGACTAGGAATTTACTGTATTTTAACCCTCCTTTAAACTATCCCAGCCCATATGGTATTGTCTGCTACTTTGTTTCTAGCTTTTGTAAAATAAATATATCATCTTATTAATTTTATTATCATTCCTAGTTAAGATGTTTTTTAATTGTATTGTTACATTGTTGTACAATAAAATTGGCTTTTATTATTCGGGAGTACAGTTTTATGAATTTTAACTCACACATAGATTCCCGTAATCAGGGTACCGAATAGTTTTATCAACCTTTTATAGTTGGATGCCCTTCGCCACCCACCTTTAGTCCCTGGCAAGCATAGACCTGCGCTCCACCAATATCATCTGCCTTGTTGCAGATGTCATATGAATGGAATCACATGGAAGGTAGCCTCACGAAACTGGCCTCTCTCAGGCAGCCTCATGGCTTTACGATCCATCCCGGCTGTGACAGTATCGACAGCAGCACAGTCTGCCTACTCATTACCTGCTAAAGGAAACTTGGGCTGTTCCCTGTGTTTGGAGATTATGACCGGAGGCAGTAAACACTTGCATCCAGATGTTGCGTGAACATCAGTCTTCAGTTCGTTTGGGGGAATGCCTAGGACTGGGATGGCTGACATATAAGTGTATGTTAAACTTAATAAGATGCGCTAAGCAGGCTAGGTGAGGTGGCTCACACCTATAATCCCAGCATTTTGGGAGGCAGAGGTGAGAGGATTGCCTGAGCCCAGGGGTTCGAGACCAGCCTGGGCAACTTGGTGAGACCTCATCTCTACAATAAATCAAAAACTCAGCTGGATGTGGTGGTGCACACCTCTAGTTCAAGCTACTTGGAAGGCTGAGGCTGAAGGATCACCTGAGCCCGGCAGGTCGAGGCTGCGGTGGCCATGAGCATGCCATTCCACTCCAGCCTGGGTGATAGAGTGAGACTCCGACTCAAAAAATAAAATAAAATAAGAAAAGCCAATAGATTAAAAGAGACAAGAACTGGGCACGGTGTCTCATGCCTGTAATCCCAGCACTTGGGGAGGCTGAGGTGAGAGGATTGCCTGAGCCCGTGGATTTGAGACCCACCCGTGCAACTTGGCGAGACCACATCTCTACAATAAATAAAAAAATTAGCCAGGCGTGGTGGCATGCGCCTGTGGTTCCACTTACTTGGAAGGCTGAGGTAGTAGGATTTCCTGAGCCCAGGAGGTCAAGGCTGCGGTGGTCGTGAGCGGGTCAGTGCACTCCAGCCTTGGCGACAGAGTGAGACTCCAACTCAAAAAAAAAAAAAAAAAGCACGCTAGACTGCTTTCTCCAGAGACTGTGCCAATCCATGTTTCCTCCCGTAATGCCAGAGCTGTCCAATTGCTCCATGCCCTCACCAGCACTTGGTACTGTTAGTATTTTTTATTTTAGCCATGTTAATAGGAGTTGGGTGGCATCTCACTAGGGTTCTAATTTACAGTTCTCTAATGTCTAACAACGTTGAGCATCTTTGCATGTGCTCCTGTGATGACCGCAATCTTCTTTGGTGACGTCTCTGTTCAAGTCCTGTGCCCATTTCTTTACTTGGCTTGTTAAAAAACAATACTTGGTAAGAAATATCTTTACAGGCATGTTCCATCACTTTCTTGGCTTGACACTTTTCACACCTCTCATTTCCTTTTTCCTCTTAAAGCATATCTCTGGTAGGCCTTTTAATTTTCTCCTTGTTTTAGAATGATAGCTCAGTTAGGTCTGTAATTTGAGATTCAAAATCATATGCCCTGGCTACAATGAACATGTGATTGCACTGATTTCTGGCATTTTTGCTGATGGCAGACTTTTGGGGAAATGATTAGGTCATGAATTCAGAGCCCTCATGAGTAGGGTCAGTGCCCTTCTAAAAGAGCCACAGAGAGCTGCCTCACCCCCTTCCGCCTTGTAAAGACATGGCGAGAAGGGGCCATCTATGAACCAGGAAGCGGGTCCTCACCAGGCACTGACTTCATCGGCACCTTGAGCTCACATTTACCGGCCTCTAGAACCTCGAGAAATGTATTTCTGCTGTTTATTAAGCCACCGATCTATGATGTTCGGGTATAGCAGTTTAAATGGACTAAGACGGTACTCTTTGTCCTGTGTGGCCGCTAAAGTGGTTGACTCACTCAGTGGCCAGCTAACAACTGGACAGAGATTTCCTGAAACACTGGCGCCAGTCTCCCAGTCTTTGCCAAGGGGCTCTGTGTGTATGTGGGGGCCTGCCTTCCACACCCAGCCAGGCAGTTGACACCTTTGCCTTTTCTTCACTTTCCTGCTGACACACAACCTCTAGGTCCGTCCGAGAGCCGAGGGTCTTCTCAAGTCTTTCCTGAGTAAGCACATGGCATGGCCTTCCAGAGTCTTTGGATATGGTGGAGCTTTCCAAAACCCCTATGGACTACTCATTTTTAGCTCTTCTTTTTTTTTTTGAGTTGGTGTCTCACTCTGTCGCCCAGACTGGAGTGCAGTGGCCCGCTCCCAGCCACTGCAGCCCCGACCTGCTGGGCTCCCACGATCCTTCCGCCTCAGCCTTCCAAGCAGCCTGAACTACAGGCGCGAGCTACCACCCCTGGCTAAGTTTTTTTAATTTATTGTAGAGACGAGGTCTCACCAAGTTGCCCGGGCGGGTCTCGAACCCGTGGGCTCAGGCAATCCACTCGCTTTGGCTTCCCAAAGTGCTGGGATTATAGGTGAGCTACCAAGCCTGGCCTAGTTCTTCCTTTTAAGCTTTCTTGCTAGCCTGTTGTTTTCCCCAACTATGTACCTGTCAAGTTAAACAATCGCCTCTAAATATTTTCAACAAACACCTCTGGGAAAAGGCTTTTCTCAGGAGGCCAACTCTGATCAGATCAAACAAAGACAGCCTTTCAAGTGGGAACACCAGGGAGCCAAATAAGTGCAGTTCTCTAGACAAGAGGCTTTGGTGGTTGCCCTGGTTGCCCTGTTGCTGGTTATCAAGGCTTCCTGAAGCTGGAGAAAAGAAATTAGGAGTCGGGCACGTTAAAGCACATAAAGCTTGCTGTTCTCGCTGAGACCCAGCTGCCTTTTCCGAATCAATGCTCCCTGGATTGCTACAAGCCTTTGGTTAATTTCCAGAGTTCTCAGAAACTTGACTCTGCTAATTTTGTCAGTTTTCCCCTTGATTTTGTGGAACAGAAAATCCTCAGAGGTTTTTCCTCCATATTTCCCCTGACCTCGGGTCCACTTCTACCAGAATTTTACCTCGGCCTCTCCACAAAAGCTGCCCTTGACAAGGTCTTCAGTGACTTTCATGTTTCTAAACCCAAGGATCAATTGTTAAGTCTTCATCTTATTTGACCGATGGGCAGCATTTGGCCCTCACCTTGAAACACTTACTTTGTTTGGCTTCCTGGAAATCTCACTCCCTTGGTTCCGTACTGGTCACCTCTCCCATCTCCTTTTCTGTTTCCTCTCACCAACCTAACTTCTAAACGTTAGGATGTCTTGTTCTCTTGGTGATGGTGCGCGGTCTTGTGTTTTTAAACGACAACTATAAGCCAGGCGTGGTGACTCACGCCTATAATCCCAGCACTTTGGGAGGCAGAAGCGAGAGGATTGCCTGAGCCCAGGGGTTCGAGACCAGCCTGAGCAACACAGCAAGACCTCATCTCTACAACAACAACAACAAAATTAGCTAGTGTGGTGGTACTTGCCTGTAGTTGTAGCTACTTGGAAGGCTGAAGTGGAAGGATCACCTGAGCCCAGCAGGTCACAACTGTAGTGGCTGTGAGTATGTCCCTGCCTTCCAGCCTGGGTGACAGAGTGAGACTCTGACTCAAAAAAAAGGTCATAAATGCCAACTACATGCTGATGCTCCCAAATGAACATCTCTAGTCTGGATTCTTGCCCTGAACTCCAACATCAGCTGTCCAATGACATGCTCAACAATTCCACTTAAAATTTGAGTATGGCCTATCAAATGTTGAGATGTTCAAAAGATAACTTCTGATCTTTTCGGCCAACATGCTCCTCCCACAATCCTGCCCATCTCAGTCAATATTACTCAGGCCAGAAACTTCGAAGTCACTTCTGATTCCTCCCTTTCTCTCGCCTCCCACATCAAATCCATCAGCACACGTGTTGCTTTTACCTCCAGAATGTATCCCTAAACCAAACAGCTTTTACGACCTTGACCATCATCCACACCTCCCTCAGATCCCAGATGAATTAATGAATTGCTTCCTCCTTGTTCTCGCTGCTTCTGTTCTTGCTATGCTGCGTCTGGTCTTAGCATGACAGCCAGGATGTTGCATTTAAAATCCAACTCACTCTCTTCCTCCTCTCCCACGGACTTTCTCCACAGTTGGCACCATCTCTAGGAAAAACAAACATCCTTCCAGCGGGCCACAGACTCCATATGACCCGGCCCTCGGCTCCTATGGGCCCTCCGCTCTTCTACGACACTCTCTGTCTCTCACCCGCTTCCTCCTTCCACACTGGCTTCCCTGGTCTTCTTCAACCGGTTAGACACAGTCCCCTCTCTGCCTGGAATGCCCCTTGGGCAATGTCTTCTCCTCAGGGAAGCCTTTCCTGCCTGTTCTAGTCCCAACTTGATCATTCCTCTCTCCCGTTGTTGCTGGATTTTCTCATTGGCACAGTATCATTATTTATAAAACCACAAATTTACTTCTTTTTTTTTTGAGCCGGAGTCTCACTCTGTCACCCAGGCTGGAGTGCAGTGGCATGCTCACGGCCACCGCGGCCTCTGCCTGCTGGGACTCAGGCGATCCTTCCACCTCAGCCTTCCAAGTAGCTGGAGCTACAGGTGTGTGCCACCACACCCAGTGAATTGGTTTGATTTATTGTAGAGACGAGGTCTGGCCACGTTGCCCAGGCTGGTCTCAAATCCGCGGGCTCAGGTAATCCTCTCACCTCGGCCTCCCAAAGTGCTGGGATTACAGGTGTGAGACTTCTGCACCCGGCCATATTTTTATTTTATTGCATTTTTATTCAATATTCAACTCCTCATACGAGCTGGTCCAAACGGCCTCTTTTTAGATTTCACTTTCCTCCCTCTTCCCCCGCATAAGACATGAGCTGGGAGCCTGGTGTGGCTCACTCACCCTAAGGGCGGGTGAAGGAAGGAAAGCCAAGCAGAGCCTAGTGGCCTCACTGGTGGGATGGGAGGATCGGTCCCCTCCCAGGTCCCGCTGGGCCTTTCGGAGTGATGTGTCACTGTGCCCCCAGCCAGGTAACCATCACCTCAAGTGGTTTTTTTTCCTCCCGAACCAGGGCTCTGATACTCCACAGATGTGCTCAGAGTTTCTTCGCGGGAGCGCATGGGAACTCCTTCTATCCTGCTGCACAAGAATGTATGATTTATGCATCTCCTAGGGGGCGTAGATTATACAAACGATGCATTACGCCATGAGTCCCAACCCGGCTCCTGTCAGGATTTATTTGAGAGTCTGATGCCATATCATGAAAAATGATATGAACAGTAACAGCTAAAATTTATTGGGGCTATTTGAAACAATAAGATGGAGAACTTGTTGAAATAATAAAACACAAAGTGTTTTTCTTTTTAAGGAGAGAAAGAAATTTAGTATTCACATGGGATTTTGGAAACTAAATCTTTCTTGCTAACTCCTGATCTGACCAAGGTAGCAAAAATAATATAACATGACACATACCATCCTCAAAACTGATTATCCTCTCAAATTACACGTTTTCTGGATTGCCATATATAGCAATTATCACCGCCTTGTTGTAAACAGACTACTTTACAACGAAGTCATATTAAATAAGTTGATATACATACAGCACTTAGAATAGTGCCTGGTATACAATAAGTGACACATGTGCAATCAATTATTATTAATTGTAGAACACAAAGCTGGGTATTACATTATGCATTTCACTTTCCACATGAAAAAGTAGTTTATAGTAACATGACCCTGTAAATCTATCAATTTCATCCCAGCAGCTATTTTCGAACACACGTCGTTAAAACCATCAAGAATCCATACTGACATGCTATTGAATTTCCTGATTGTGTTGCATTCTAGCCAGAATCTCGTCTTACATTTAATCAGCATAACTTTTCATAGTTGAGGATCACCAAAGTCCAAATTCGAGCAAAGTCTGTGCGGCCTTGTTTCTTTTTATTTGCTTTGTTGAAGCAGCTTAACACGTATTTTAAGAGAACGGATTTTGGCTTAGACAATCTGGGTTCTAAAACCATGTGACTTGAAATAGTTTGTGGGGTTTGTAAGACATGAAGACGTAAAATACGACAATCGCAGAAAGACCAAGAAAGAAAAAGTGGGAGTATGGTCTTTTTTATTGTATGAGTTGTGGGGTGCATGTGAGAATTTACTACATAAGTAAATTGCATACAGGTAAGATCGGGTCTTCTAGTGGGTCCTCTCTCCCCCTGGGTACCCAGTGGGTGGTTGTGCGGCCCTTAACCCTCCTCCCTCCCTCCATCCTTTAGCAATATCTAGGGTCTGCTGTTCCTACCTTTGTGCTCATATGACTAGTGATTGGGGTCCATTTATGAGTGAGAACGGGAGGCATTCAGTTCTTTGTTTCTGTGACAGTTTGGTTAGTATGATGGTCTCCAGCTGCATCCATGCTGTTGCAAAGGACAGGATTGTGTTCTTCTTTACAGCAGTATAATATTCCTTTGAGTAGATGTACCACATTTTCTTTATCCAGTCCACTTTTTTTTTTTTGAGTTGGAGTCTCACTCTGTCACTCAGATTGGAGTGCAGTGGCCTCTCCCAGACACTGCAGCCTCAACCTGCTGGGCTCCGGGGATCCTTCCGCCTCAGCCTTCTAAGTAGCTGGAACTACAGACACGCACTACCACACCCAGCTAATTTTTGATTTATTGTAGAGATGAGGTCTCACAAAGTTGCCCAGTCGGGTCTCGAACCCACGGGTTCAGGCAATCCACTCACCTTAGCCTCCCAAAGCATGGAATTATAGGCTGAGCCACCGAGCCTGGCCTATCCAGTTCACTTTCAATGGGCATCTGGGTTGGTTCCATGTTTTTGCTATTGTGAACATACACAATAGCAAAATGAACATACATGTGCAGGTGTCTTTTTGGTAGAGCAATTTATGTTCTTCTGGGTATATTCCCAGATGTGGTATTGCTGGATTGCTTGGAAGCTCAATTTTTCGTTTTTGGAGAAAACACCGCATTGCTTTCTACAAAGGTTGAACTGGTTTAAAAATTGGAGTATATGGCCGGGCACAGTGGCTCACACCTGTCATCCCAGCATTTTGGGAGGTGAAGGTGAGAGGATTGCCTGAATCCAGGGCTTTTAGACCAGCCTGGGCAACTTGGTGAGACCTCATCTCTACAATAAATCAAAAAATTAGTTGAGTGAGATGGCGCACATCTGTGGTTCCGCTACTTGGAAGACTGAGGTGGAAGAATCCTCTGAGCCCAGCAGGTTGAGGCTGCAGTGGCCGGGAGCATGCCACTACACTCCCACGTGGGTGACAGAGTGAGATTCCGACTCAAAAAAAAAAATGGGTGTACATTCTTATAAGGGCCTCATAATATACAGGAAGTGGTATGATATTGCTTGAAAGTGGACTGCAAAGAGTTAAAGATGTATACTACAGAGTCTAAAACAACCACTAAAATAATAAAAACAGGTATAGCTCACTAGCCAATAAAAATAGAGACGAATAGAATAATAAAAAAAATTTGATTAATATAAAAGCAGATAGAAAAAGAGAAAAGTGGAGACAAAAAGAATGATTGGAACAAATTGAAGACAAAGAACAAGATGATTGACTGAAAATCAAATTAATAATCACATTAGCGACAACTGGCAAGGCACCATGATTAGAAGTCAGAGTCTCACTCTGATAAAAAAATCAAACTCAATTGATAAAAAAATCAAACTCAATAACATGATATTATAAGAAATACATCTCAAATGGAAAGACACAAATTGGTAAAAAGTTAAAGGACGGAGAAAGATATACTATACTAACATTGGTCAAAAGAAAGCTGAAATGGTTTTGTTAATATCCAAGTAAAATATATCACACAAAGTAAAATATAATATCAGACAAAGCCAAAACTATTACCAACGATAATGATCATTTCATAAAAATAATGGGGTCAGCTGGGCTCGGTGGCTCAGCCTGTCATCCCGCGCCTTTGGGAGGCTGAGGTGAGTGGCTGGCCTGAGCCCGCGGGCTCGGGGCCTGCCTGGGCAGCGAGACCTCATCTCTACAATAAATCAAAAAATCAGCCGGGCATGGTAGCGCGTGCCTGTAATTCCAGCTACTTAGAAGGCTGAGGCGGAAGGATCGCCGGAGCCCAGCAGGTCGAGGCTGCGGTGGCTGGGAGCGGCCACTGCACTCCAGTCTGGGCCACACAGTGAGACTCCAACTCAATAATAATAATAATAATAATAATAATAATAATAATAATGGGGTCAATAACTTTTATCAAGAGGCCATAACAACTTTAACATTTCTAAATTCTAAGCATTTATGCACCTAATAAGAGAAGTCTGAAATAATTGATACAAAAACTAAAAGGAGAAAAAGACAAATTCATAATCATAGTGAGAGATTTCAATGCCCCTCATTCAATAGTTGGTAGAAAAATTCAATAGAAAATCAGTAAGCATGTAGAAGACTTGAACAACACTATCATTCAACCTGATCTGATTTATATTTATAGAACAATCCTCCCCCAATTTTTTCAAGTACACAAGAAAATTATAAAAATAGTGTGTGTGTGTGTGTGTGTTTGTTTGTTTGAGTGTCACTCTGTCGCCAGGTTGGAGAGCAGTGGCATGCTCACGGCCACCCCAGCATCCACCTACTGGGCTCTGCGATCCTCCTGCCTCAGCTTTCCAAGTAGCCAGAATTACAGACGTGCTCTACCACGCCCAGCTAATTTTTTATTTATTGTAGAGATGAGGTCTCGCCAAGTTGACCGGGCCAATCTCGAACCTGCAGGCTCAGGCAATCCACTCACCTTGGCCTCCCAAAATGCTGGGGTTATAGACTGAGCCACTGAGCCCAGCCAGTAGTCTACATTTTATACCATAAAACAAGTTTCAATAAATTTAAAAGACTTCAAGTCAGATGGGCATGGGGGCATACATCTATAATCCCAGTACTTTGGGAGGCGGAGGCGAGAGAATTGCCAGAGGCCAGAGCTTTGAGACCAGCCTGGGCAACTTAGTAAGACCTTGTCTCTACAATAAATCAAAAAATTAGCCAGGTGTGGTGGCGTGTACCTGTGGTTCCAGTTTCTTGGAAGGTTGAGGTGGAAGGATCGCCTGAGCCCAAAAGGTCGAGGCTGCTATGGTTGTGAGCGTGCCACTGCACTCCAGCCTGGGTGACAGAGTCTTAGAAAAAAAAAAAAAAGAAAAGAAAAGAATTTAAGTCATACAAAATATATTCTCTGACCACAATAGAATTAAATAAGAAATTAATAACACTAAAATCTCTGGAAAATCCCCAAATATATAAAAACTAGCACACTGGCTGGGCTTGGTGACTCAGCCTGTAATCCCAGGACTTTGGGAGGCAGAGGCGAGCGGATTGCCTGAGCCCGCAGGTTCAAGACACGCCTGGGCAACTTGGCAAGACCTCATCTCTACAATAAATCAAAAATTAGCCAGGCGTGGTAGCGCGTGCCTGTAGTTCCAGCTACTTGGAAGGCTGAGGCGGAAGGATCGCCAGAGCCCAGCAGGTCTGGGCGACTGAGTGAGACTCCAACTCAAAAAAAAAAGACTAGCACACTGCTAAATGATCCAATGAACACAAAGGAAATAAAGAGAGAACCTATAAAACATTTAGAATCAAATGCAAATAAAAATCACATACCAACATTTGTGGGGATGCTTAAAGGGATATTAATAGCATAGAAATCAATGACCTTTGTTTTCACTGTAAGAAATTAGAGATAAGAAAGCAAATTAAACCCCAAGTAAGCAAGAAGAAAATAGTGAAGATGAGAGAGGAATGCAATGAAACAAACAGGAAATCAATGAAACAAATCTTTCAGAAGATCAATAAAATTGACGGGTCTCTAGCCAGAGTGACACAAAGTATAAATTACAGGAACAAGAGCGGTGATATCAATATAGGCTATACAAACATTAAAAGGATAGTGAGGGGTTATTCTGAACAACTTTATGTCAATAATTTCAACAACTTAGATGTATCAGGCCAACTCCTTGGAAGACACAAACTACTCAAGCTCATTCTGGAAGAAACAGATAAGCTGTGACTTATGAGACTTATAAGAATGTGACCGCTTTATAGAGTCCATCAAGTTAAAATGAAGTCATGAGGGTGAGCCTTAATCCAATAACTCTAGATTTACTTTTAAAATTGCAGTTGTAATTAAAAATTCCTCCCAATGATAATAACGGACCCAAATGTCTTCAGTGGTGAATTCTGCAAAATGTCTGAGGAAGAAATAACAATTCTACATACAGTCATCCACAAACTTGGAAAAGAGGAAATATTTCTCAGCTCATTTATGAGGCCAGCATGACCCTTATACCAAAATAAGACAGCAACACTACAAGAAAACAAAGCTATAGGCCGATATCCTTAATAACTATCCTAAACAATCTTTTAGCAGATCAAATTCTACAAATATCAAAAAGATAATGTATCGTGATTAAGTGGGTTTTCTCCCAGGAATGTGAGTTTTGCAACAGAATGTCGTGAATTATTCTGCTCGTGCACAGGAACATGGGTCAGAGTGTTGTAGTTTTCTTTTCTTTTTTTTTTTTGAGTTGAAGTCTCACTCTGTCACCCAGGCTGGAGTGCAGCCGGCACCCTCATGACCACTGTGGCTCAATCTGTTGGGCTCAGGCAATCCTTCTACCTCAGCTTTCTATGTAGTTGGCACTACAAGTGCACGCCACCAAGCCTGGCTAATTTTTTTTTTTTTTATATAGAGATGAGTTCTTGTCATGTTGCCCAAGCTGGTTTTGAACCTATGGACTCCGGCAATCTTCTCGCCTTTGCCTCCCAAAGTGCTGGGATTACAGGCATGAACCATTGCACCCGGCTTCAGAAGGTGATTACGTCATGTGGGTGGAGCTCTCATGACGGGGGTTAACAACCTTATAAAAGGGCTGTAGGGAACTAGGCATGACCTTTTTGTGCTTCGGTGCCTTCTGCCGTATGAGGCCCCAGTCCATGTTCCTCCCCTCTGGAGGGTGCCGGTGTTTAAAACACCGTCTTGCAAACAGAGACAGGTCCCTCACCAGACAGCAAACTTGCCAGTCCCTTGATCGTGGACTTCCCAAGCTCCAGACCATGTGAGAAGTGAATTTATGTTCTTTAGAAATGACCCGATCTCTGGTATTTTGGGATAGCAGCAGGAGTGGACTGAGATGCAACCTGCCATCCTTCCAGCAGGGCTCAAATGGGCTCCAGACCATGCACCCGAAGGTGGCCCTCTAGTCCCTCTTCCACGTTACCCCCACCCCCATACCTATCTTAGGATCTTCCAGGGTGAGTCCAGCAGTGTTCCTGGAGGCTTTCGTCTTTTTTTTTTTTTTTTTTTAATTTGGAGTCTCGCTCCGTTGCCCAGACTGGAGTGCAGTGGCTGCTCCTGGCCACCGCAGCCTCGACCCGCTGGGCTCCGGCGATCCTTCCGCCTCAGCCTTCCGAGTAGCCGGAATTACAGGTGCGTGCTACCACGCCCGGCTGAGTTTTTGATTGATTGATTGTAGAGATGAGGTCTCGCCAAGTTGCCCAGGCGGGTCTCGAACCCCGCGGGCTCAGGCAATCCACTCACCTCAGCCTCCCAAAGGCATGGGATTCTTTTTAAGAGTTGTTATTGCTCTCAAGGTCTTCTAGCAGTAAAGTATTGGAGAGTGTTTTCTTCCCTGCATATTATTATCTGGATATTATAATTAAAAATATTCCCAACCCTTGGCCAACACCAGTCCAGCACAATATTACCCCTAAAGCTTTCTGTCCGGCTGTTACTTAAAAAATCAAGCTCCCCAGGACCCAAACTCTGCTGGGAGGGTGAGACCTTCCAGGCTTTACAGGCTGGGCCACCGAGCCCGGCTTTCACATCCAAGGATGCTGCTGGGTAGTGTTTTGGAGATTTGAAAATTCCAGGCATGTGCACAATAAACTGCTTGTGTCCAGTGTATGCAGGTAGCAGAGGACGAGTAGGTGAGAGGGCTGTATCAGGCTGCTGTGCTGGAAAGCTCCCCTAGTCTTGGACCCTTGTATGACCCCATCCAACGGTAGTGTCTTGCCCATCTACTGAGCTTCGAATTCCCAGGGCCGGTGCGCTGCTGGGGTCAGGGGTCCACTGCCGCTCAGCTGCAAAGTCTAGCGGTGCCTGGTCTTCTGGACTTCCTAAAAACTCATGTTAGGTCCTCAGGTACTGGATCCGTTATCTACTGCCCTGAAACAAAGTGCCCCAGCCTGAGTGGCTTCAACGGCAATAGTTATTTATTTTTCGTGGTTCTGTGGGCTGGCTGGGTGGGTCGTGTCGGTCTCTCCTGGGCTGGCCCACACCACTGCATTCAGCTGGGCTGGCAGGTCCCTGGCAGCCTCACTGTAGCTCTGGGCATTGCCCCACCTCAGTTTTTCTGCATTCGACACAGGCTAGACCAGGGGGTCTCCGGGCTCCACCAGGGCGAGGACGAGAGCCACAGGCCTCTTGGCTGTCACACCGGCACTCGGTCCCTGCGACCACCCTCTGTTGGTAAAAGCAAGTTGCACGGCCCACCCAGATTCATGGGTAGACTCCGCACCTCAGTAGGAAGGGACGCTCAGTAGGAAGCGTGTCACCATTGCTGGGCAAAGGAGCCTGGGCAGGAGATGTGCTTCATTGTGGACCATGACTGGTGGTCTCCACAGACGCCAAGAGCAGATCCCACCCTCTTTAGCAAAGAATGAAGCTTCCTTTCCTTGACGGGGTCCTGCCTCTCAACGCTCACGTGTGATTTGATGGCTGTTGAATCATGTCAGGATGCTTCATCAAAAGACTAAACGAGCCCTCTTGTTGTTTTTGCTCCAAGAAATGTGTTGACTCATTCTCAGAGCATGAAGGTTTACTGCGGGAAGTGCACAGAAATGCTTTTCTCTCTTTTTTTTTTTTTTTGAGTTGGAGTCTCACTCTGTCACCCAGACTGGAGTGGAGTGGCCGCATCCGGCCACCGCAGCCTCGACCTGCTGGGCTCCGGCGATCCTTCCGCCTCAGCCTTCAAAGTAGCTGGAATTACAGGCATGTGCTACCACGCCCGGCTGATTTTTTTTTTTTATTTATTGTA